>NC_083569.1:96822316-97014816 GCF_027579695.1 Neoarius graeffei
AATATACCAATGCAGTAATGAGGATACGTACTATCACTCCCCTCCAGGAAACACGCGACACAAGTTCTTCAGTTACTGATGGATTTATTTTCTTCCTTTAATTTCATTATCCACCGTCGAACTGTTTAGAATAGTAAAAACGCATACAATCACTAGACAATTCCAACACCAACAAAACACCAGAAGGCATAATACAAAAAAAAAAAAACACCACACACACATACCTCGCTGGCTGCATATCACTCAGAGGGAAATGAGTAGGACTTTCAGGCATACAACAAGGTAAAACAAACTTTAGACTATGCAGCATACCGGCATAGCCGCTAATCAGCTACTGGCTTCGTCCAATTCAGAGTAAGTGTGCAACAATAAAAAGGGTCCGTGTGAAACCCAACCCATGCAACGTCACATCCCATTAACATCAAATACAAATAACATGACAGCCAGTACATATCTCATCACAAATATAAAACACAATATCAAATATGAAACAAATCAAAAGAAAAAACACACAACCCCAGATATATAAGCAGCTAAACTCCCACCAAGTCATTTAATGATTTAACTTAAACCCACATTAGTACCTATGACCATTATAAAATCTTAATAAAATGCAAATACTACATTATTCAGCCTCAAGCAGCAGAACAATCTTTTGAACAGGTCTCTCAAGATACACAGGCTTAGAGGTACGCTTCCCTGAATGGTCTAATGCCGCTTTTCCACTACAAACGCGGCTGAGTCGAGCTGAGCGGGGCTGTTGGAGTTGCATTTCGACTACAACCGCGCTGAACCGTGCTGGCTGGAAGTGGGTGGACACATTGGGTGGAGTTAGCGAAAGTGGGTGGACGTCACGTGATGTCGTTAAGCAGCGCAAACAGTGACATCAGTGAGCTTTTAAGCGGTCGTCTCACGACCCGAATAGTAAACAATAAACATGGAGTCATTAGTGTTGCTGGTCTTGGTTCTGTGGCTTGTTGTCACCGACAACGCCAACAGATACTGGCAAGAGCGTATAGATGAGGCGAGGCGCATAAGGCTTCAGAAATTCTCGTAATTCGTAATTCTTCTTCTTCCGGGTTTACGGTGTTTACAGATCCCAGCGTGCTCGCGGGGCGTGTGTGGGCATGTGAGGACACTCCTCCTCACCAATCAGTGCACAGGGGAGTGTCTGCTCACGCCCCCAGCCTCACTCAGCTCGGTTTGGCTCGCTTCAGCCCCACTCCAAAACCGTGCGAGTTTTAGGGGCTAAGCAGGGCTGAAGCGAGCTGAGTCGTGCTGTTCTTTGGTAGTCGAAACGCGAGCCGTGTCGGGCTGAAGTGAGCTGAAGCGAGCTGAAAAAGGGTAGTGGAAAAGGGCCATAAGGTTGCTTCACTCATCAATAGCTTGACCTTCCTAACCCTTCCATCCGAGCTAGGATAAACTTCAAAACGTGATTTGGCGTGAGTGGTTCGAAACTTGTTGGGTCATTTAAATGCTCAATTGTCAATGGCCTACTATTTATAATAGCCATCACTTCATACAAAAAAGTTCTTAATGAAGCACTGTCAAGTCTCTTGCCAGATTTATCAAGGATTGCAGTTAAAACACTACGAACAGTCCTTATTTGTCTCTCCCATACACCTCCCATATGGCTAGACGATGGAACATTCATAATGAACTCGCATCCATAATCCTTCAACTGTTCATGATTTTGAAACTCCTTCAATGCATTAGTGAATTCCTTTCCAGCTCCCACAAAGTTAGTCCCTTGGTCACATCTCAGCTGTCGCACGTTCCCACGTATTGCAATGAACGCACGGAGTGCATTTAATAAAGGCATCTGAAGTTAGATCGTCCAACATTTCAATATATACAGCTCTGGAACACATGTTAAAAAAAGGCCATATTTCTTCAGCCCCTTTCTTAATTCCTTCACATAAAATGGACCAAAACAGTCCAGACCAGAATAAGCAAATGGAGCTGTTGTTTCCATTCTTTCAATTGGCAAATCTGCCATTTTTGATTCCTGTGTACAGCTTCTATACCTTCTACAGGTTGTACACTTGAAAATATGAGCTGCAACTGCACTGCTGCATCCTATGACCCAGACACCATTGGCATGCAATTCATTTACAGTTATTCCTCTCCCTTGATGATGTATCTTTTCATGGTAGTGCTTGATAAACAGGGAGGACACATGGCTTGCCTTTGGGATGATGACAGGGTGCTTAACGTGAAGAGTAGATCTTATCAAACGTCCACTAACTCTAAGGACTCCATGTTCATCTATGAATGGGCTCAATCGGTGCAGCTTATTGGCTTGGTCTTTAGATCTTACTTCGACAGCCCTTTGTATACTTTCCATTTCAGAACTGAATGCATCATGTTGAACCAATTTAATTATAAATAACTCTGCTTCTTGTCTTTCAATGCTTGTGGCATAACTATAGTTGGACTTACGACTACTAAAATGCTTCACGTAACGCTTAAGACATGCAACAACCTTAACGGCCCTCTTCCAATCAGAGAACTTTGTCAGTCGATCCAACAATGTCCTTTCTTCCCTTGCCTTGGTGCTGAACACCTGGACAGCTTTAAGTTCTGGATCACTTCCACTGACTTCTCCCACCTTATCATCTCCGACATCATCTGGAGCAATTGTTTCTTTAATCTGGGTCCTAAACACATAATGGACCTCACCTTTGAGCTGACCCAACACCGTATGCTGAGGAATGACCTGCTTTACAATAATGCGATGACTTACACCAAATACATCGCCATACTGTTCACCTGGGTCACCATAGCTCACAATGCTCCAGCCCAAGTCAGTCCTCTGTGCAAATGGTTCATTTTCCTTCCCACAGATAACCTCCCTGGGCATTACAGCCTGTGGGCAATTGTATCCTATCAGCAAGCCGATTTCACATTGATTTTGTGGAGCAATATACTCTACAAGATGCTCTAGATGTGGCCATGCCTTTGCAATTTCAGGAGTAGGAATGTGTGACCTATTAGCAGGGATAAATTCACAAGTATACACTGTTGGCACTGTAATTTCCTTGATGGAATTCAACCCTCTTATTTGTAAGTCCTTAAACCTTTGACATGACACAATTGTTTCCCTTGAGGACATGGTTGATAGCTTCAGCTTTATAGGCTCTGTGGTCATATCCAAGGCATCTGCCACATGCTGCAGAATAAAAGAGGAATCACTCTGTGAATCCAACAGGGCATAAACGAGAATTTCCTTCCCCCAGTTATTTGACACGATAACTGGGACTATTGCTGACGTTTGAAAGCTGCTACCATTCTCTAAAATCCTATTGGAAGTGGTTTCTGCTGTGATGGTTTGTGATGCAGAACCTTCTTGACAGCCTGCTTGCATCTGTTTGGATTCCTGATCTAAGCGGTCTTCATGTAAGCAAGAGGGATGACGTCTGGAACAGTAATCACAAATCAACCGCCTCTTACAACTTCTTGACTGATGGCCTGGGTTCAAACAGCCAAAACAAAAAAGCTCATGTTGAACAAATTTGACTCTTTCAGTAACAGGTTGCTCAAGAAATTTATGACACTTCTGGAGGCTATGTGCTGTTTCCTTACAAAATATGCAAGTAACCCAATTGTCATTTATATTTGTACTAAAGCTTTTGACATCAAAAGTCTGAGTTCTAGAGGCAACAGAACCTTGACTCTTTGTTTTAGACTTCTCTGGTTCACTTGCCCATAAAGCATGGTAAGAAGTCACTGGATTACATGCAATACTAGCCTCCATGGACAAGAATGTTACAAAATAGCTGAAATTTGGAAATCTTCCATATTCTAGTTTATAAAGTGTAGCCTTCCTGTTCCATCTCTGACATAAATACTCAGGCAACTTGAGAACAAGTTTTTGGTTCTCTACTGGATCATCGAGAGTATGCAAATTAATATTTTGGGACATGGCACATTCACAACTACGCAGGAAGTCTACATATTTTCGTAATGCAGCACCATCTCTAGCAGCTATACAAGGCCATGCATATAATTTGTCTCGAAAGGCCTTGGCAATAGCAAAAGGCTGACCGTATCTTTCATCAAGCAGATTCCATGCTGAACTATAAGAATCCTTTGACTTGAGCCAGAAATAGCCTTCTAGGGCTTCCTTTGCTATACCCCCAACATATTTCTCAAGGAAGAAAATCTTCTCTTCATCTGGAATATTTTTTCTCTCAATTAGAGTTTGAAAGGATAACTTCCAGTGATTGAATTTTAGGGGATCTCCATAAAAAAATAGTTGGTTCTGGAACCGGTAGCCTATTTGCAGATATAGCCTCAGCCAATACCTTGACAAGATCTTGTATATCACTAGAAATGCCTCCTCTTGACACATTTAGTTGGACATCCTGCCCACAATCTGCTTGTTTAGCTACTTGCACACTCATTGGAATATCAGGCCTCTGATCCATAGCCATATTGACTTCATCGTACACTTGCAGCTTTGCTCTAACAGCATTCAATTGCTTCAGTCTTTCCAAACAGTCCAACTCCCTCTGTAAATTTTCAACAGACTGTCTCCTGGTGGCATTTTCCTCTTGTAGCTTTTTCAATAGAGCAGCCTCTTCATTTTGCCTTTTAATTTTTCGTTCAACTTCCTCTCGCTCTTCCTGGAGCCACCGTGCCAATGCTGCCGCTTCTTGGTCTGCAATGATCTGCTTATCTTTGGCTTGAAGCACTTCCAATTCCTCTCGCCTAAGTTCTTGTTCATTCATGATCTTCAGCACAGCCCTTGTGGCTGCATACTCTGCTACAGCTTCTTGTCTTTTTGCTAGCGACTCATTGGAGCAAATTGAATTAGCCCCACAGCCTTTGGTAACAGGAAGAGAGATACTAGAGACTGAGGAAGAAAAAACAGAGCCAGCTTCAGGCCAAAGCAATTCGTCATCAGCTCCCTGTATCCAAGACTTAGCATTCTGTATTATGACATTAGTAATTGAGATACTCTTATCCAATTTACAACGCATGTCATGAGTTGGAGTGTCAACTGTCCTATAGGCATCATACATCCCATTAAGTTCAGCCAATTCCTTTTCAATACGAATTATATGTTCTTGAAGAATATCGCTTGGATGATGTTGCTCCACAGACTTTTTTGCCACTTTAGCCATTACTTTCCAACATTCATAAACATTATTAAAATGTAGCAGCAATAACTTTAACTTATCCCTATATAGGTCTTTACCCTTCTCCGTTAATTTGCGTGATCTAACACTTCTACGAGGTTCATTTTGATGTCCCAACACACTTGGATCATTAATCTGTTGTTGCTCAAAATCATGCTCAGCTATTTTTTTTAAATGCTGTAGCTCTGGTAATTTTTTAGACTCAGGCAGATCATCACTTTTATCATTTTTACCACATTGAAACATGATGAATACTATTAGCTCAGATTAAAGCAAGTAATTACCAAGCAAACGAATAAGCATCAAATAATTAATAAGAAAAATAACATCAAACACAAAATAATGAGGCTCACAAATGAGCTAATCACAACCTAAACACAGCTTAAGTTAAATACTGAACCCAATAAAAATAAAAATACAAACAAACTCCTTAATTCAACAATATAATGACTTAAGTTCAATTGCATTTATCAGATTCCCATTAAAATGCCTTTCTTAATGTCCATGAACCCACGTTAAATGTTCATCAATTGATTAAAAGTCTTAACCAAAACAATCAGAAAAGAAAAAAATAACTCTTTTTGATGCTTATCTGTTTGATGCTGCTCCTTCTTCAACTAAAAGACGTAGCACTAGTACTAGCCTCCTTCAGATAAGTTCGTGTCAGTCGCAGGAACAACTTCATTCACAGGCGACCCCGAACAGACAAACGACTCCGTCTTGCAAAAGTAACTTCAGTCTATTGTCCGATGTTAATTTCAGCTCGAGTTCGACTATCACTCCCCTCCAGGAAACACGCGACACAAGTTCTTCAGTTACTGATGGATTTATTTTCTTCCTTTAATTTCATTATCCACCGTCGAACTGTTTAGAATAGTAACAACACATACTCTCGAGTTCCGAATAATAGCGCAGTTGGGAATAAGAGTGTAGGGCGGCAAAATGGGCAAAAATTAATAAGAGTATAGGGTGGAAATAAGCATGAAGGCCGGAAAATTCTCGAGTTTCGAATAATAGTGCAGTTGGGAATAAGAGTATAGGATGGCACATTAGGACAAATATAATAAGCGATAAGCACACTTGTAGTCTAGAAAATTATGCTGAACAGATCTTGGAGACCAAATATCAATTCAGTAAACAGACAAATATCATGGCTGTCAAAATTTCTTGTTCGTGTTCTTTTTATCTAAAACAAAAAGAATATCTGGATACTAGTAGAGTACTTTTGCTTGAGAAACTCAAGTATGCAAATTGCTTTAATTTACCTTTATTTAAGGTCTTAAAACATCAAAATTCTAATTTAAAAATGTCAAAATTCTATTACAGAGGCAGAGGAAGACTTTATTGCACCATTTGAATCCAGCAGGTGAAAGAGCATGAACCGTTAAGTCTTCATCCGATTCTTCAACAATATCACAATTAGAATATGAAGGGATGATCAGCCAATAGATACAAATCAATCATAGATACCGTTGTTTACCACCGGCAGTGGTGTTGGTGCATCGGCGGTGCTTCGTTGTGTCTGCGCATGTGCGTAGTGAGTCGTCTGTGTTCAGGCGTTATTTTCGCTCATTCGTCACACGTGCTTGTATTGACAAATAGAATAAGCGTGTAGGCCCGAATAAGACCGTGCAGGCGGGAATTTTTCGCAAAAATAAATAGCCGTGCATGCACGGTTATTCGGAACTCGAGAGTACAATCACTAGACAATTCCAACACCAACAAACACCAGAAGGCATAATACAAAAAAAAAAACAAAACACACACCTCGCTGGCTGCATATCACTCAGAGGGAAATGAGTAGGACTTTCAGGCATACAACAAGGTAAAACAAACTTTAGACTATGCAGCATACCGGCATAGCCGCTAATCAGCTACTGGCTTCGTCCACTTCAGAGTAAGTGTGCAACAATAAAAAGGGTCCATGTGAAACCCAACCCATGCAACGTCACATCCCATTAACATCAAATACAAATAACATGACGGCCAGTACATATCTCATCACAAATATAAAACACAATATCAAATATGAAACAAATCAAAAGAAAAAACACACAACCCCAGATATATAAGCAGCTAAACGTACAGTTTGGCATCTTTGTTTCTGAGACTGCAACAATAAAATGATAAAATACCCCATTTGTGTTTTCTGCCCCACGTAAACATGGCATGTTAAAGAATAAAGAACAACTCCATAAAATGCAGCAATCTCACAAAGAAATGCAATGTGTTTTCTAAGCCTTGTAAAGGACTGAATCTTACACTAATAAAGGAGAATTACACTGCGTTTTGCACATATTCTGTTTTCAGTGTCTTCTTTCTCTTTCCTACAGATGGTGACGTGATCCTGGACAGTCCTGTCCATCCTGTTACTGAGGGACGTCCTCTGACTTTACGCTGTTTGTATCGCAACACAAAGATCTCAGAGTCTGGTGTTGATTTCTATAAAAATGATTCAGTTCTCCAGAAGCAGACTACAGGAGAGATGACCATCAGGAGTGTCTCAAAGTCAGATGAAGGTTTCTACCACTGTAAACACCCACAGAGAGGAGAGTCACCAAAAAGCTGGGTTTCAGTCAGAGGTAAGGGAATCATGTCATCTTACTTGAATTACATTTGTAACAATAGTATTTAAACGGATCTGTGCTTTCCCTAGTTTCAGCTCCGAGATCCACTGGACTAATTTTAGGACTGAGCTTGGCCTTCGTGTTTGCCATCTTAATGATCTTAATGATCCTTCTGTTACGTTACAAGAAGAAAAAAGGTTTGATAGCAGATTTTTTGCACATATTTTGTCTTTTTTGAGGAAAAATTATGTCCCTTCTAGCTCTTTTTTTGGTTATGTGTTCATGTTGCTCTAAATATACTACTTACCTGCAAAGGCAATGTTTTAACCTGTTCACTGCTTTACTCTGTTGAGAAGGTGTAGAATATCAGTCTCAGTCTTCTGCAGTAAATCAGGACACCAATCAGCTTGCAGGTCAGTCTTCAATAACAATAAATACATCAGCATTTGTTTTTCAAGGTGTTTTTGTTGAATATTTTCTCTTTAAAGTCTTTAATTTGTTTTTCTTTAAAAGATGGTGAAAATGTCTATGAAAATGCTGCTACCAGGACCACAGGTATAGTTTATCTAGATTTCTATGTTTAAAATAGACAGATCTGGCAACATAGCATTGCAGTAGCTTCTCTAATGGCTCCATTTTATTTTCTTCTAGCTGATTCTGCAGCTGGCTTCAGTAATACAGTCAACCCACAGGTTGTGACTAGAAAAAAGAAACAAAATGGTAAAAATACTGCATGAAACTAATGTCAACTCTTTTTTTTTTTTTTATTTGTTTTTGCCTTTTGCATTCATCTAAACAAATTTCTATTTTAGATCATGCAGCCAGAGGGCCAGATGATGTGATGTATTCCAAAATTGAAATGAAAAAGCTTAAACTTCGCAGTGAAAGTAAGATGGTTTGATTGCACATTATTTTAAAAGAACAGCAGACTTATTGTAGGAACAAATAGTCTTCATTAGCTACTGCTCTTTACCATGCAAACAGCCTAAATTACATTTTTTCCCCTCATCAGATGTCTCTGCATTGAGGCCAAGTGATGTGGTTTACTCCCCAATTAAATTTGCAAACATGAAGTCCAAGGGTAAGTATAATGTCCTGTATGACATACTGTTTAATGTTGTACTTATTGTATGCAGTTTTTCATTTTTGCACATATCCTGTGACACTTCAATGGGATGACAGAGTTACGTCTACACAACATATTTTTGACTAAATTTCATCAGAGATATAACATCAATGCAATTTTTTCATTCATTAAGTGGGTTACAGCAGCCATAATCACTGTATAACTAAAGAAAAGAAGAACAAAAAAAACATAGTTACATACACAGTGCAATGTGTAAGAATTTGTATTCCAGTGCACACTATTTGACCTGAAATTAATTAAGAAATAATTCCACCTTTATGGACTAAATCATGGAATCAATAGGAACTACACTATTGTTTAGTGTACAATAGTGCACTATTGTAATACACTCCTTTTGCTTCAAATGCTCTACCAGGCCATGGGCCAGTCTGATATTTTTGAACACTTTTCTGGCCACAACCTTCAGGATCTTGAATGTTGCAATTCAGTTGTGTGTCTACACTTTAGTGTATGCACACTTTCATGTGATGGTTTCCAATGGAAAAGCTTTTGAAGATTGTTACACAGTGAGCTTTTTCTAACAAGGTATATTTATTCAACTGTTTTAAGACGAGCATGTAAGGCAAGAGGGGCTAAGGGAAAAGATCTGTAGTTTGTCTGCAGTGTCAGTTAAATGGCTCCTTCTGTAGATGTAATTGGCTCTTGGCCACATTTAGTGACAAAAATTCAGACTCTTTAGCAAAATCTCCGAGAGATAACACTAACTATACAGTTGATATTCCATTTTATTTTTTTTTTCCTGGCATCAGTTTGATTCAAAGACAAAGAAGTGTCAGTAACATTAATTTAAGGTTTGGCAATACCTTATTTATAATCAGACAATACATAGTTTACTGAATAAAGATCAATCAATCAGTGATCAATCAAAAGTGTTCAAAACAAAACAATGATCAGTCAGTGAATGTTTCCTGTACAAGTTTACTATATGATATAATGGGGAAAAAAATAGAAACCTGAGGCTATGCTTTGCTCAAATGTTCATTAACAAGCCTGCAAAAATGCTGTATAACCAAATACAATAAAGATTAAGAGTGTGATGGTGAAACATGGTGAAGGTAGTATCATGGCTTGTACCTATATGGAGGCGAGTGAAACTGGATGATTTATTTATTTAAAGATGTGGCTATGGACAACAGCGATATAGGCTGAAGTGAACAGAAGTGAACCGTGTAGATTCAAATCAGTCCCTTAAAACTAATGGCACTTATGGCTGATTATGCTACAAATGTGGTCTACAGTGGAAAAAAAAGTGCAATGTCCTTTAATGACCAAGCTAATCAACAAACATGAATCTCACAAAACTACAGTTCACTCCTCAAAGAAAAAAAAACTGAGACAAACTGAAAACAGTGGCATTATGAGGATTGGCAGATTGCAATCTTTATGACAAGAGATTGATGGTTAAGCTAAATGTGTTTATGGAAAGTTTTTTTTTTTTTTTTTTTTTTTTCTGCATCATCTTCTGGATAACTGTGACCATTTAGTCTTAGGAATATATAATTTATGGAAAATTTTGTTGTTTTGTTCAGTATCTGGGAAATTAGGACGAGTCACTGCAATTGGTTAGGAACTGTAAAATAGCATGTGGGTATGGGGTACTGCATATCATTTAATTTTTTTTTAAAGATTGTATAAATACAAGCATGAAGAGTAAGAAAAGAAAGCTGTGTCTGTTCATTTTTGTAGATGCTGCCACCAACCCAGGTGATGTGACGTATGCTGAAATTGAGGTGAAAAAACAAAAGAAGCCAAAGCGAAAAGAAGGTGGGACTAAATTCATTCAATTTGCATTGTGCAATATCAGTTATTCATCTTAAAGCCAATTATTATGGGGTTAATATGAATTATGTGTTTTAAATAAGTGACTGTTGCCCATTAGGAAAGAGCATTGAGGGAGCTGACACTGTGTACTCAGAACTGAAGCAGAACATGGATAACGGTAAGATGAGCTCAAAGAGTATACACAGTCTCTCCAGACAACAGTATTGCTTAGGCAAAGAGAGATATTTAAGGAAGTGCAGTCAAATACTATACTTCCTACACATTCAGTCATTTGGCAGATCTCCTTATAGAGACTAATTAATGTGCAAAGAAATTACAGCTTAACAATATAAATCACAGGGCTGGCACGGTGATTAGTGCTGTTGCCTCATAGCAAGAAGGTCCTGGGTTCGAGCCCAGCAGCCGGTGCTCCGGTTTCCCCCACAGTCCAAAGACATGCAGGTTAGGCTAACTGGTGGCTCTAAATTGATTGATAATGTGAGTGTGAATGGTTGTTTGTCTCTATGTGTCAGCCCTGTGATGATTTGGTGACTTGTCCTCTTGCCCATAGTCAGCTGGGATAGGCTCCAGGTTACCTGCAACCCTGTACAGGATAAGTGGCTACAGATAATGGATGGATGGAATACAAAATCACCCAACTGTCACATAAATACCATTATTATATACCAGTAATTTATTTATTTGGTAGTATTTCAGCAATCTTTTTTTTTTTTTTTTTTTTTTTTTTACTCTTACCACTATTTATTAAATTGTTCTAACAGTAGTAAACTTCACAGATTTACTATGGTGGAGAAGAAAAAAAGAAAGAATATACCATACCTCATTACTGGAAACATCATGATAAAAAAATCTATAACATATCAGCCCTTTCTGTAATTCAGTTGGTGTGTGTGTGTTTGTTTCATTTTCCAGGGGATTTTACTGAAACGGCTGATGCAACCTATGCCCAGGTCAGAAAAAAGGGCAAAAGGGATAATCCAGGTAGGAGTCATTGTGTAATAATCTCTGTTCATATCCATGATGATAAATGTACAGGTTTTTTTCATAAAGTGTTTGCAGTTACTATGACTTTATATATGGATTACACTGTCAAGTTTAAAGGCGGCATGCTGGTGCAGTGGTTAGCACTGTCGCCTCACACCAAGAAGGTCCTGGGTTTGAGCCCAGCGGCTGATGGTGCTCAGGTTTCCCCCACAGTCCAAAGACATGCAGGTTAGGCTAAAGGCCATTTTATGCTGACAACCCAGTCCTCGCAGATGGTGTCGCAGATAGCGTCTGCGAAGCCCCCCCTTCGCAGACGCTCTGCGCGCCTCGTCTCGTCTCTCGTCTCGTCTTCTTCCGCTTATCCGGGACCGGGTCGCGGAGGCAGCAGTCTAAGCATGGAAGCCCAAACTTCCCTTTCCCCAGACACCTCGGCCAGCTCCTCGGGAAGAACACCGAGGCATTCCAAGGCCAGCCGAGAGACATAGTCCCTCCAGCGTGTCCTGGGTCTTCCCCGGGGCCTCCTCCCAGGGGGACATGCCTGGAACACCTCCCCAGGGAGGCGTCCAGGAGGCATCCGAAAAAGATGCCCGAGCCACCTCAGCTGGTTCCTCTCGATGTGGAGGAGCAGCGGCTCTACTCCGAGCTCCTCCCGAGTGACTGTGCTTCTCACCCTATCTCTAAGGGAGCGCCCAGCCACCCTGCGAAGGAAACTCATTTCAGCCGCTTGTATCCGCGATCTTGTTCTTTCTGTCATTACCCAAAGCTCATGACCATAGGTGAGTCGGAACGTAGATCGACCGGTAAATTGAGAGCTTCGCCTTTTGGCTCAGCTCCTTCACCACGACGGACCGGTAAAGCGACCGCATCACTGCGGAGGCTGCACCGATCCGCCTGTCGATCTCACGCTCCATCCTTCCCTCACTCGTGAACAAGATCCCGAGATACTTAAACTGCTCCACTTGAGGCAGGACTTCTCCACCAACCTGGAGAGGGCAAGCCACCCTTTTCCGGTCGAGAACCATGGCCTCGGACTTGGAGGTGCTGATTCTCATCCCAGCCGCTTCACACTCGACTGCAAACCGCCCCAGTGCATGCTGAAGGTCCTGGTTTGAAGAAGCCAACAGGACAACATCATCCGCAAAAAGCAGAGATGAAATCCTGTGGTTCCCAAACAGGATTCCTTCCGGCCCCTGGCTGCGCCTAGAAATTCTGTCCATAAAAATTATGAACAGAACCGGTGACAAAGGGCAGCCCTGCCGGAGTCCAACATGCACTGGGAACAGGTCTGACTTACTGCCGGCAATGCGAACCAGACTCCTGCTCCGTTCGTACAGGGACCGGACAGCCCTTAGCAAAGAGCCCCGAACCCCATACTCCCGAAGCACCCCCCACAGAATACCACGGGGGACACGGTCGAATGCCTTCTCCAGATCCACAAAGCACATGTGGACTGGTTGGGCAAACTCCCATGAACCCTCGAGCACCCTGTGAAGGGTATAGAGCTGGTCCAGTGTTCCGCGACCAGGACGAAAACCGCATTGTTCCTCCTGGATCCGAGGTTCGACTATTGGTCGAATTCTCCTCTCCAGTACCCTGGAGTAAACTTTCCCTGGGAGGCTGAGAAGTGTGATTCCCCTATAATTGGAGCACACTCTCCGGTCCCCTTTCTTAAAAAGAGGGACCACCACCCCAGTCTGCCACTCCAGAGGCACTGTCCCCGACCGCCATGCGATGTTGCAGAGGCGTGTCAACCAAGACAGCCCCACAACATCCAGAGACTTGAGATACTCAGGGCGGATCTCATCCACCCCCGGTGCCTTGCCACCGAGGAGCTTGCAAACCACCTCAGTGACTTCGGCTTGGGTAATGGACGAGTCCACCTCTGAGTCATCAGCCTCAGTCTCCTCAGTGGAAGACATAACGGTGGGATTGAGGAGATCCTCAAAGTATTCCTTCCACCGCCCGACAATGTCCCCAGTCGAGGTCAACAGCTCCCCAGCCGCACTGTAAACAGTGTTGGCAGAGTACTGCTTCCCCCTCCTGAGGCGCCGGACGGTTTGCCAGAATTTCTTCGAGGCCGACCGATAGTCCTTCTCCATGGCCTCCCCGAACTCCTCCCAGTTCCGAGTTTTTGCCTCCGCAACTGCCCGAGCTGCAGCACGCCTGGCCTGCCGATACCCATCGGCTGCCTCAGGAGTCCCGGAGGTCAACATGGCCCGATAGGACTCCTTCAGCTTGACGGCATCCCTTACTTCCGGTGTCCACCACCTGGTTTGGGGATTGCCGCCACAACAGGCACCAGAGACCTTGTGGCCACAGCTCCGAACAGCTGTGTCCACAATGGAGGTAGAGAACATGGTCCACTCAGACTCAATGTCCCCCGCCTCCCTCGGAAGCTGGGAAAAGCTCTCCCGGAGGTGGGAGTTAAAGACCTCCCCAACAGAGTGCTCGGCCAGACATTCCCAGCAGACCCTCACCATACGTTTAGGCCTGCCAGGTCTGTCCAGCTTCCTCCTCCGCCAGCGGATCCAACTCACCACCAGGTGGTGATCAGTTGACAGCTCAGCCCCTCTCTTCACCCGAGTGTCCAAGACATAGGGCCGGAGATCAGATGAAACGACTACAAAGTCGATCATCGACCTCCGACCTAAGGTGTCCCGGTGCCACGTGCACTTATGGACACCCCTATGCTCGAACATGGTGTTTGTTATGGACAAACCATGACTAGCACAGAAGTCCAATAACAAAACACCACTCAGGTTCAGATCGGGGAGGCCGTTCCTCCCAACCACGCCCCTCCAGGTGTCACTGTCGTCGCCCACGTGAGCATTGAAGTCCCCCAGTAGCACAATGGAGTCCCCAGTCTGAGCACCCCTCAGTACCTCTCCCAGGGACTCCAAGAAGGCCGGATACTCTATACTGCTATTTGGCCCGTAGGCACAAACAACAGCAAGAGCCCTCTCCCCAATCCGAAGGCGCAGAGAGGCGACCCTCTCGTTCACTGGGGTAAACTCCAACACATGGCAGCTGAGCTGGGGAGCTATAAGCAAGCCCACACCAGCCCGCCGCCGCTCACCACGGGCGACTCCAGAGAAGTGGAAAGTCCAGCCCCTCTCGAGGAGCTGGGTTCCAGAGCCCAAGCTATGCGTGGAAGTGAGCCCGACTATCTCTAGCCGGTACCTCTCAACCTCCCGCACAAGCTCAGGCTCCTTCCCCCCCAGCGAAGTGACATTCCATGTCCCAACAGCCAGCCGCTGTGTCCGGGGATCAGGTCGTCGAGGCCCCTGCCTTCGACTGCCACCCAATCCACATTGCACCAAACCCCTACTGCTACCTCTGTGGGTGGTGAACCCACAGGAGGTCGGGCCCACGTCACCTCTGCGCGCACCTCCCAAAAATTGTGACCACCGCAGACAGCGTCGCAGACAAGAGGGCTCTGATTGGTCCACTCTACATCCGCTGTACACGCACTTCCACTTCCTTATTTTCCCAGTTTGGTTTGTTTTCACGACCGCCATTTTTAAAAACACGCGCAAAGATGGAGCAGCACGAAGAGCGGTTAATCGAGGAAGTGAGGAAGTACATACATCTATACGACTCCAGTTCTAGTCATTATAAGCAACTGGAGGATAAACACTCCACTAACCACACCCACCAACTACTCCTAGCGATTTTGCGACTTCGCGCCCCCTTGCGTTGTGGCGGTGAATGACATCGCGCACGCCTATTACTCCCCGCTCAACGATAAATTACAACTGTCTGCGAAAAGCTATCTGCGAAAGCCTTGTCGCAAGAGCATGCAGAGCCCCTAATTGATGGCTGATAATGTGAGTGTTAATGGTTTGTCTCTATGTATCAGCCCTGTGATGATCTGGCAATTTGTCAGGGTGTGCCCTGCCTCTTGCCCATAGTCAGCTGGGATAGGCTCCAGGTTACCTGCAACCCTGTACAGGATAAGTGGCTACAGATAATGGATGGATGGAATACAAATCACCCAAATGTCACATAAATACCAGTAATTTATTTATTTGGTAGTATTTCAGCAATCTTTTTTTTTTTTTTTTTTACTCTTACCACTATTTATTAAATTATTTTAACAGTAGTAAACTTCACAGATTCGCTGTGGTGGAGAAGAAAAAACAGAGAATATACCTCATTACTGGAAACATCATGATAAAAAATCTATAACATATCAGCCCTTTCTGTAATTCAGTTGGTGTGTGTTTGTTTCATTTTCCAGGGGATTTCACTGAAATGGCTGATGCGACCTATGCCCAGGTCAGAAAAAAGGGCAAAAGGGATAATCCAGGTAGGAGTCATTGTGTAATAATCTCTGTTCATATCCATGATGATAAATGTACAGGGTTTGTTTTCATAAAGTGTTTGCAGCTACTATGACTTTACATATGGATTACACTGTAAAGTTTAAAGATGGCATGGTGGTGTAGTGGTTAGCACTGACACCTCACAGTAAGAAGGTTATGGGTTCGAGCCCAGTTGCCGACAGGAACCTTTCTGTGTGGAGTGTCTGCGTTGGTTTCCTCCGGGTGCTCCGGTTTCCCCCCAGTCCAAAAACATGCAGGTTAGGCTAATTGGTGGCTCTAAATTGACCATAGATGTGAGTGTGAGTGGTTACTTGTCTCTATGTGTCAGCTCTGCGATGACCTGGCGACTTGTCCAGGATGTACCCTGCCTCTCGCCCATAGTCAGCTGGGATAGGCTCCAGCTTGCCTGCAACCCTGCACAGAATAAGTGGTTACAGATAATGGATGGATGGGTGGATGTCAAGTTTAAACATTAATTCAATTCAGTAAACATGACACTTTTTGAAACTCAATCATTCACATAATGACTTAAAAAAGCAAACTAAAACAAATTGATAAATTAAGACAAATAACACTCACTATTCAACTGGGTCACTACATACCAATTAAGACCCTATTAAAAGGAGGAAGAATTAGTCTGTTCTTCTGAAAAATTATGCATGACAATGGCTGAGCTGCATTACTGGAAGATTTCATTATCTGTCACAAAATAAATGTATTATTTGTCTGTACCATTGTCTCTCTCCACACTGCTCTATATTAATGTACAGTGGGCCTGTATGTAGCTTAAGCAATGTATGCAAAACAGCTAGAGTAGTCGTTATCAAATCGAACAAATAGGCTACATGCCATGCTGCAATATTCCAATCTCCAAATGTTGAGGATCGATAAATTTGATGATTTGTTGCATTGTGTCCTGCTGTACCACAAATCCCATTTGAATTGCCTGTGTATGTAACCAGCGATTTCCTTGCACCTGTCCATTGCATTGTGGTTCCTGATGCACAAAAGCTATCACCTCATCCAAATCAGTATATTGTTTTCTTCTGAATAGACTCGATTCATTGCGATGGCTCTTCAGAGTCTGGATGCTTATGATATGGTGATTCTGGGCTAAAATCATGAGTATTTCCTTTTTGCTAAATCTGAGTGAAAAGTACAATTTGATGAGATCATCCATAATATGTGGCAAGTGTGTGCATATATGGTGTGATGAGGTGGAGCCAACCTTGAAGTGATGTTCCTTGACAAAAAAAAATTAAAAAAAGACATCATATTTTTCTTGTAAATGTCAACTTTAATCCAGGAAATTCTGAGCTTTTTTTTTCTCAGAACATTACACCCCACCTCCAGCTCTGTAATTTTTTATTTTTTTTTTACCTTCAATGACTTTAATATGTCGCTGTATAGAGGAATTGTCAGTAATAACACAAGCAATCAGAGTTTGCGATGGCCTCCAAACATGCCCACTATGAACTACAATTCCAAACTGTTGTAGTGCCCTCCCTCTCCTAATCATTGCCATAGCTGTTCTTCATGACTCATTGTTTAGCCTGCACTGCTTAAAGTGCTCAGTCACAAATATCCAGTGCGAAGTATCATTCTGTGTACATGTACCTGATCATACCAAGCCGTTTGCCTCTCAAATCTGACTTTAGTGACTTGACCCTGCTTTCTGTTTCTATCTGGACTCTGAACTTTGTTTATTCCTCTGACATGCTGTTTGCAAATCAACTGACCCTTCGCTCGACCCTGACTCTGCCTTTAGTCTCATGTTTTGGATTTGGCTGCCAGTTTGTGACACACCTGGTCTCTCCTGCAACTGCTTCCGTAAGTCTGCACCATGACCGAATGCTTGGATGTACACCATGGATGTAGCAGAAGAGGCGAAGCAAACTGCTCTTACTATGCAGAGACAATTGTTGGGAGAATGCCAGTAAATGCTGAGTGAATTAAACACCTGTATGTCACAACTAACTGCTGTTGTCTCGCAGGCCCTCTGACATAGCCTGTGTCCCCTGTGAGTGCTTCCACGATGGTTCTTTGACCAGATAATATTTCCAGGGAGGTGTCTGAATGCAAGGGTTTCGTCCTACATTGCTCGCTGTACTCTGTGACCCTCACGGGAGTTACTGAAGAACAGAAGATGGCTCAGTTCATTAATCTACTCACTGGCAATGCTATGAAGTGGGCTAGCACCATATGGGAATGGGGTGGTGAGCCTACAACATCCTATGATCTTTTATTGAGCTGTTCAAATAACCATCAACCTGAGGGCGTTGAATTAGGAGAAAATCTACTGATGAGCCAGCAAGGAGTGAGGACAGTGACTGAGTATGCCCTTGAATTCCACACACCTAGTGGCAGGCAGTGGGTGGAACACACCGACACTGAAAGCCACATTCTGCCAAGGGCTAAACCCAAATATTATAACTGAGCTTGCATGTCAGGATGAACAACTCACATTGGACTCTCTCACTGACCTAGTCGCTAGACTGGGACCATTTTCATAACAGGCCTTCCTTGCAGCACACTCCTATTTGCTCTCAACCTCCCCAGTTTCCCATGCCTATGGAAATTTCCAACATGTGCATGCCCTGCTCCGAGAGGGAAAGAAGGTTCCAGGAGGGGCTATGTTTCTATTGTGGCAAACATGGTCATCTATTGGCACAATGTCCTGTTTGTCCAACCAACCAAGGAAAACAGGCTCATCTCCATAAAGAACCCAACTCCACCAACCCAGTGAGTCACAGAGCTACTACTCCGCACTGATTTCTTAAACTCCACATATTGTTAAACCTCCCAGACTTGTCCCATCTTCTCTAATAGACTCTGGGGCAGAGGGCAATTTCATCAACCTCAAGGTCGTTCAGAGGCTCCAGTTGCCTACCTTAGAGCTCCAATGACCATTGAGCTTGAAGGTGACAGATGGCAGACCCATTGGGGATGGGCTCATCACAATTTGCACCGCACCAGTAGAGAATCAGGTTGGGGCACTTCACAAAGGACTCCTCTCACTGTTCATCACCCACACTGCATATCAGGCCATAGTTCTGGGATTCCTTCGGTTACAACTCCACAACTCCCTCATCTCCTGACAGAACTCAGAAACACTACGATGGTCTCCCTCATGTCTTTAAGACTGCCTGCAACTGCCACAGATCACCCTGGCTTCCACTTCCATGGAGAGACCCTTACCCGGGGGTGTCGAACATGTTCCTGCTTGCTACCATGAGCTTAAGGAGGTATTCAGCAAGGGTAAGGCCAATGGTTTGCCCCCCTCACAGACCTTATGAATGTGCCATTGACCTCCTCCCTTGCACCACACCTCCATGCAGCCTCATATATCCACTCTCCATCACAGAACAAGCCACCATGGAGGAATATGTTCAGGAGACACTGCAACAGGGATATATCCATCCATCTACATCCCCCGCATCTGCAGGCTTCTTTTTTTGTGGAGAAGAATGGAGGGGGTCTCTGACCCTGTATTGATTACCGAGGACTGAACCAATTTACAGTTAAGTACCCCTACCCACTTCCACTAATACCATCTGCTCGAGAACAATTACAGTCTGCTTGCATATTCACCAAATTAAACCTTAGGAGCACTTATAACTTGGTGTGAATTCAAGAGGGTGACAAATGGAAAACTGCATTCAGCACAACTTCAGGCCACTTCGAGTATTGTATAATGCCATATGGACTTTCTTGTGCACCCAACATTTTCCAATACCTCATCAATGACATCCTCAGGGATGTGTTGGGACCGTATATACATTGATGACATTCTGATCTACTCCCCAGATTAAGTCATTCACAGAGAACACATAAGATCAGTACTCACCCAGCTCCTGGAGAACCACTTTTACATCAAGGCTGAGAAGTGTGAGTTTCATGCAACCCAGATTGCGTTCCTGGGATACATCAGTGTTAAGGTTGCAAGCATGGATTCAAGTAAAGTTGCAGCTGTGATTACCTGTCCCGCACCCACTCATTCACCATCTCCTACCATCCCAGCTCCAGAAACACTAAAACCAATGCGTTATCCAGAATTGATACATCCACAACTTTCAACCAAGAACCCACTCCAATCCTGCCATCGAAGTGCTTTGTTAATGCCATCACATGGGAAATTGACAAGGAAATAAACTCAACCATGCAACCCTCTAGATGCATGTCCTACTGGTCTCATGTTCATCCCAGCACAGTTCCAAGGCCAAATCATTTCCCAGGTTTTCTCATGTCCTGCCACTGGACACCCCAATAGTTAGCGCACCTCCTAGCTAATCTGAACTAAGCATTGGTGAGAGAACATGGTGTCTCAAATCAATAAGTTTGTTTCCACCTGTGCCCAAGCCAAGGTACCCCAGGCTCCACCTGTGGGTAAGCGCTTGCCACTCCCTACACCCCAAAGACCCTGATCCAATCTGGCTATAAACTTTATCACAGATCTGCCCAAGTCATAGAATAACAAAGTTATCATGGTGATCATTGACCAGTTCTCCAAGGCACTGAAGTTCATCCCCTTGCCTGGCTTGCCGACTGCCTTTGAAATTGCTGAATTCATCTTCTCACATCTTCAGATCCTATGGAATCCCTGAAGATATTGTTAGCGATCAGGGCCTCCAGTTCACTTCCAGGGGGTGGGCAAAGTTCATGGACAAACGAGGGGTGTTGGTGAGCATAAACTCTGGACACCATCCACAGTCTAATGGCCAAGTGGAATGTGCCAATCAGGAGATCAGGTGCTTCTTGAGGGTGTTCTGTATGGAAAATCACAAGGACTGATCTCAATTTCTCCCCTGGACTGAATATGCCCAAAATTCCATTAAGCACTCAGCCACCCAGCCCACACCATTCCAATGCATCCTTGGGTATCAACTGCCATTATTTCTGTGGGACAACTCACCCTCACACATCCTGGCAGTGAACTTATGGTTTCAAAGGAGTGAGCAAGTATGGGAGAGTGTCCACCAGTGGCTAGAGCAAGTGGCCAGCAGGTATAAACTCTATGCTGACAAGCACAGTGGAGAGACATCCATGTACTCACTGGGAGACAGAGTGTGGGTGTCCACCAAGGACCTATGAGAGTCCAATGCATAATGCATGTTGAAGGGCCATACCAGGTACATAAGTCCCTTCAAAATCCTCTGCCGAATCAACAAAGTATCTTACAAACTAGAGCTCCCACAACATTGTCATCTGTCACCCACATTCTACGCATCATGCCTCCAACCTGCCATTCAGGGCCCCTTAGCCACCAATACACCATCCACTGAACCTCCCTTACCCCTAGAACTGGAAGGACAACTCGTCTACCAGGTACACAAGATCCTCAATTCCCATCACAGACAGGGCAACCTGGAATATCTAGTGGACTGGGAGGGGTACGGTCTGGAGGAACGCAGCTGGGTCCCTGCCAAGGACATCCTAGATCCACCTTTAACACAAGAATTTCATGCCAAACATCCCAAGAAACCAGCACCCAGGAAAAGAGGTCATCCCAGAAAGGAAAGTACTCCCAGAGTGAATGCCTTGGGGGGTATCTGTCAGTAAAAGTGCCAGCAATCAGTTTGTGGCAGCTTACAAACATGTCCGCCACATACTACCATTCCCATGTGACACAATGCCCTCCCTCTCCTGAGTTCTAATCATCACCACAACTGTTCCTCATTACTCCTCATTTATCCTGCATGACTTCAGGACCTCAGTCACAAACATCCAGTGCAAAGTATCGTTCTGTGTACATGCATGTGATCACGTACTAAGCCGTTTGCCCCTCAAATCTGACTTTAGTGACTTGACCCTGTTTTCTGTTTATATCTGGACTCAGAACTTTGTTTTTCCTCTGACATGCTGTTTCCAAATCTACTGACCATTCACTCAACCTTGACTCTGCCTTTCGTCTCACATTTTGGATTTGGCTGCCAGTTTGCAATGCAAGCTCCCCTGCAACTGCGTCCATAAGTCTGCACCCTGACAAGAATAATAAACTAATTCTCTTTTAATCTATTAATTAGATAACTGTCTACAGCTATTTTAATTTAGAATGCTTAGACTACACTCATTTGTTGGGTGAGATTAGGGTGTTTGACTGGCTGATCTTGAACTGCAGACTGTACATTTGACACCCTGGTCTAGCACACGTCATGCTTAAAAGGTGCTTTTCATTTTATTTTCAGCTCTTTGTGAGCTTTGCTGATAATGAGTTTTGTGGATATCACTAAATGTCAGTCAGCTGTACTGTGAACGATCTTGGTCATTTCTGGAGTATTTATCAATATACATGTTGTAAGGGGCCATCCAGCTTGATCTTGTCAGTCTGGCTCCTATGACCAGAGGGAGCCCAAGAACAGAGTCTTAATGACAATTCGTGGCAATCAGCCACAATGATATACTGTATTATTCTCTTGGCACAGACTTTTAGTAGGCCTGATCAAGTGCTCAAAGACTATCTTTGAGCACTTGGGACTTCCTTGTCACTCTGGGTGGCTTACTGGGTTGTGTTCTCTCCTCTGATTGCTGGAGAACAGGTTTCATGCCTATTCTGCACATTCCGGGTTGTGTTTCCGGTTGAGAGTACGTAGTGCGCTGCCTCTTCTCCCCGGCGTTTTCTTTCTTTTTTTGTTTTCTTTAACTGTGCTTCTGATTTTTTGGCAATGTATTATCCATTTTTTTTTTTTTTCTTTTTGGTTGATTTCGGACTCTTCTTACTTGGTTTTGACACCGGCTTTTTGCAATCACCTGTAGCTAACCCGCCTACGAGCCCCCGCTTTCTTTCCACCCGCTTGATTTCAGCAGTGGTGAGTGAGTTTCCACCTTTCACTACGCTGTTGTCTTATGTGCAGGCTAGTCAAATTGCTTCCCTGCACTGTACTCTGGGTGTGGAACCACTGGTGTTTTGGCTACGTTCATGAGCAGTGTTAGGCTAGGTGGCTTTGCACCTTACATTGGACTGCATCTGTCCATCTGTTTTTGGATCTTGACTGTGGGTCTGGGTATTGGTTTTGCGGCCCGGCTTTTACCCATGTTTTACACCTACTCGCCGGAGGAATTAAAAAGCCTTAGTGTGCAGCGCCGCTTGGATTCCGCGGCATTTAATCTGTGCCGCTCTATTGGAATCGCGCGCCGCCCTCGGTATATTCACCGCTCTCCGCGCTCTCCAACTGCTCATTATGCTTCGGAGTCTTCCATACTCATCATATGGACTCACAATTGGATTGCCAAGGTCAATAAGAACACTCATGGAGTTAATCACAGTGTTCTTCGCTCACTTGGGAAACTGCAATGTTCTGCTGTCTCTGGATTGTCACCTGCGTTTCCTGCGAAGATTGGCCTTTTAAACTCCTGCTCCATCACCAACAAAGTGTCACTCATGAATGACCTAATTATCCAAAAGACCCTGGACATACTTCTGCTGGTGGAAACATGGCAACAGGCTGAGGACTATCTACATTTAAATATGTCTTCACCAGCTGGATACACATTATTTCAAAGCCCCGTCTCACAGGGAAGGGTGGAGGTCTAGCTGCAGTTTTCTGATGTGGTTTGAAACTTAAAGAGATTGTTTTTCACGATGTTACATCCTGTGAATATCTGGCTTTGAAAACCTCCACTCCCACACCGATGTTGCTGATCTTAATCTATCGACCTCCCAAATCATCACCATCTCTTTTTCTGTCTGAACTGAATGAACTGCTAACTGTAGCCTCATCTGTCTGTACTGCCATCATTCTTCTGGGTGACTTTAACATTCATGTTGATATTAGTTGCTCCCTTACTGATGAGCTCTTGACTGTCTTTGAATGTTTTGGTTTAACTCAGCATGTTGACTTTCCCACACACAATCATGGTCATATACTTGACTTGCTTTGCTCTACTGGTACAAAAATTGTATTGGGTTCTGATGTAGGTTTTACTGACCACAAGTTGATTGAGTGTTGTCTCAGTGTGCCTTCTTCTAAACTTCCTCTGCGTTCTACTGTCTCTTTCCGTAATCTTTCTTCTATTGATGTGCATTCTTTCTCTGCCTCTCTCCTTTTTGTAAATTTTCTGAGGTTTCCTCTCCTGATGATACAGTTGCTATTTACAATAATACTATATCTAACACACTTAACACTTTCGCTCCCCTTAAAACTAGACAGGTCTCCGCAAATCGCACCTCTCCTTGGTTCACCTCTGAGCTTAGGGCCATGAAGGCCAAGGGAAGGCGGCTAGAGCGCCTTTATAAGAAAACTGGCTTTACTATTCATCTTTCACTCTTCTATGAACACATCACAAAGTATAAGGATGCTCTTAATGCTGCTCGATCCTCCTACTATGCTAACATCATTAAGAGTGGCAATCATAGACCCAAAACTCTATTTAATAAAATAAATAAACTTCTTCAGCCTCCTTCCTCAACCGCTCCCAGTTCCCCTGCTCAGTGTCAGGCTTTTTGGGATTTTTTCAAGGATAAAATTAACAGTATTTACCAACACTTTCATTCTGAAATTCATTCTTCTGTCCTGCTAGTAGCTCTCTCATAAAGCTGACTGCTGTCTCTCTGCTTTCTCTCCTGTTGATTCTTCTAAAGTATCAGAAATTATGACTAAGTCCTCCTCATGTCTGTTGGACCCTGCACCCACTGCACTTCTTAAATCTTGTGTATCTGCTATCTCCCCTTATATTGCTCATTTGATTAATCAGTGTTTTGCTTTAGGCACTGTTCCCATCTCCCTCAAAATTGCTTCAGTTACACCAATACTAAAGAAACCTGGTCTAGATTCTCTTTCACTGTCCAATTACAGACCCATTTCAAATCTCCCTTTCCTAGCTAAAGTAATGGAGAGAGTTGTAGCCTCTCAGCTTCATACTTTCCTTGCTCATAATGATCTCTATGAACCCTTTCAGTCAGGCTTTCGCAATATGCATAGCACTGAATCTGCTCTCTTAAGAGTTGTTAATGACCTCCTGCTCTCAACTGATGCTGGTCATCTCAATGTCCTTGTTCTCTTGGACCTCACAGCTGCCTTTGACACCGTACATCATGAGAGACTCATTTCCAGACTATCTTCTTTTGGTATTACTGGCTTAGCTTTATCCTGGTTTCAGTCATATCTAGCAAACAGGCAACAGTTTATTTCTATTGTTCATAAATCATCCACTGCTACTGTTGCTCAAGGTGTGCCTCAGGGTTCTGTCCTTGGTCCCCTTCTTTTTATATTATGTTTCTCCTATAGGCCAGGTCATTCGTACCCATGGCCTTAACTTTCATTATGCTGATGATATTCAAATCTACATCACTATCACCCCTTCCATAGCCTCTGTTCAGCTGCTAAGGACTTGCATCACTGACGTTAAGCAATGGCTGCATAAGAACTGCCTTAAACTTAATGCTGGCAAAACGGAGGTTCTATTAGTAGGTACCAAAAGACAGGTTCAGAATTTCTCCAGTTTTACTATTGATGTTGAGTCTACTCATCCTTCCCAAGTTATAAAAAAACCTTGGAGTTATCTTTGACTCCACCCTTACGTTTGAACCTCATAAACTAATTACTAAGAATGCTTTCCTTCACCTCCACAATATTGCACGTCTCCGCCCTTTTCTCTTGGAAACTGATGCCAATATGTTGGTCAGTGCATTTATTTTTTCTCATCTTGACTACATTGCAATTCTCTCTTTTATGGTCTCCCTGCCACATTGCTCAATCGCCTGCAGTACATCCAAAACTCAGCAGCAAGAGTCCTCACACTCACCAAGCGCACTGCTCACATCACTCCTGTTTTACAGCAACTGCATTGGTTGCCAGTTATCTCTCGGATCAAATACAAAATCTTGCTTTTAACCTATAAAGCTCTTCATGGTTTCGCTCCTTCCTATCTCTGTGAGCTAATTCATTTGTACTGTCCCTCCCGCTCCCTCAGATCTTCTGTCTGTGGACTTCTGACTGTTCCATGTTTTAAACTGGCATCTATGGGTGGCAGATCATTCAGTGTTGCTGCTCCTAAACTTTGGAACTCGTTACCACAATCACTTCATGACTGCTCCACTCTCTCTTCCCTCCAAGCTAACTTGAAAACTTTTCTCTTTACCTCACACTATTCTTCCTAGGTTTTTTTTTTTTGGTGGTAACTCCTGTGTAAAGCATCCTTGGGTTTGTGAAAGGCGCTATATAAATTTATTATTATTATTATTATTATATGCACATGAGTATGAAGACAAAGATTTATAAACATTTTTAGAAATTTTTGTTTGGTTGACCTAGTAGTAAATTTACACATTTATTTACATGCAATTTACACAAATTTACTGACAAATCACACCCAATAGTAGTTTACATCATTAATAAATAAATTATATATTGTCCTTTTCCATAGGTTCATGAAGAAAAACCAACATGTCCAATCAGGGTTTGTTTAAACAGCGAACTAACATGGTGAAGCAAAAATGGTGAAAAACAAACAAAATTACAGGTGCAGTGTAGTTTTTGAGAAGCAGCCACACACAGTGGATGAGATTATCATCCACTTTATCCATTTTGAACAAAGTTGCAAGTTATTTCATTTTGTCATAAACTCAGTATAACTTAAAAAATGCTATTCTGTGAAAATTACTGAGTGTTAACGAGTTAATATTTTAATACTAAAGTGAGTGGTGGGTTTGTGCTGGCTCATTGCTCATTTTTTTTTTTTTTTAACCTTTTTAAAATTTTGCCTGGAATCTATTCAAGTGCCACTTTAATATAATTTTCTACAAGTATTGAGTTAAATTTCATCATTTTGAGTAAGATAATATACTTATTTGTTTTCCAGAATTTAGATGATGTTACAGAAGAAAAAAAACATGCTGTGTGAAAAGCTTTAAATTATTATTATTATTTTGTTATTATTTTAATTGTGGTATTTTAATGATCATACATTTTTGAGTGTATTTTGTTCAAATTTTTATGCTTTTATTATTCATTTAAAAACTCATGTGTTTTCATGCCAATATTATAATTATAGACTTTTGTAGCATAAGGAACTTACGGAATTATGTAGTAAGCAAAAAAAGTGTTAACAAAATGTTTCATACTTTAGATTCTTCAAAATAGCCAGTGTTTACCTTGATGACGCTTTGCACACTATTGGCATTATCTTAACCAGCTTCATGAGGTAGTCACCTGGAATGCTTTTCAATTAACAGGTGCCTCGTCAAAAGTTAATTAGTGCAATTTCTTGCCTTTTTAATGTGTTTGAGATCAAACAGTTAATAGTACATAATAAACATACAGTAAATAGCCCTATTCCACAACTGTAGTAATCCATATTATGTCAAGAAGTACTCAACTAAGTAAAGAGAAATGACATCCATCATTACTAAGACATGAAGTGTCTTTTAATTACTACAAATAAAGAAAAACCATTGAATTAGAAGGTGTGTCCAAACTTTTAACTGGTACTGTATACACACACACACACACACACACACACACACACACACACACACAGTATCAGTCAAAAGTTTGGACACACCCATGCCGAGTAATGAATAGTTGTAATTATGCACTGCTTCCAAATTGTATACTGTGAATATGTCAAAGTATATATTTTTATTCTTAATGTATTATGGCCTGAGCTTTTTTTAAAATTGCATTTTAATTTAATTGGCTTTATTTTTATTCATCTTTGCTTTTTTAACTAACTAAGCAGTATTTTCCAATGAATTGTTTGTTTTTAAAGCATGATGCCTAGAAATAAATTTTTCCCCCCCCCAAACAGTCATTGTTGTCCTTATTATCAGACATGATTAAGGTTTAACTCATTAAGGTTTAATCACTGCTGATTGGCTGTATGTAAAATACAAGATGGAAGTTTTAAAGCTAGACAGCCTTCTGATTTCATAAAATTGGTGAAATTTAGTTCCCTCTGAAATTTGGTCATTGTGATATGTTTATTTCTACAATATCTAAAAAAACAAGGCTATTCTGTGGCTGGGAAGTTATTTCATTTGAGAGGAGCAAATTATGTGCATGAAATCGCTTGCTTTGCGCAGTCAAGCAGACAGAGGAAGTCTATTGTGCACATTTGCAGGTTTACCTGCTTCTTCTTCCTTTCCTTCTTCTTTTGGATTTTACCGCAGCTGGCATCCAGTGTTGCATTACTGCCATCTACAGGTTTACCTTGATGGTGCACTGACAGTTACATTATTCTGTCGCTAAATGAATAGCTGATCACACCGAGGTGCTCACTGACACCGATATTTATTAGTTTGGTCCTGCGTTTCCTTTCTTTTGCAACATATCTTTTCTTCTCACTTTCCGTTACTGTTGTCAGTCTTTCACATTTCATTTGCACACTCATGTCCGCCATTGTTCTCTCCTGTTTCAAATTTGTATCCCACAATGCCTTGTGCGAACAGGGAAAGCCCACCATGTGATGCATAACGTTGTATTTTGAACTGGGTCATGATGAAGCAAGAAAAAAATAGCAGAGAATTTACGGCCACATGGCCCTAAATTCATTAATTGTTCGAGTTTTAAAAAATCTTATAAAATTGGAAGTCTGTGATTTGAATTCAGTAGCTTTCGGTTCGTGAAACAAAAATAATTGGATGTCAGGGAAAATTATTTTTATGACCGAAACTTGAAAAATCTGAACGGCAGTCTACTTTTAAATGGAAGTCTGGAAATGAATTTGTTTGTTTTCATAATGATTGGTTCCTTTGTGTCATTAGACATTTTGCACAATGGGGCAAAAAGAGACAGTGTAGGAGTGATAATAATAATAATGATGATCATAAACATTTCAAACATTTTAAAGTATATTTTAACCTTCGTCTTCATTAGCATTATGACATGAAGAGTTCACTCTTATTTTTTTCTTCAGCTTCAACATGTGAAATGATGAAAGCCAGAGGTCAGTAATTATGCCCAAGGTTTTGGGGAAAGTCTCTGGAGCTAATGGAATACTGTGCTCCCACCTTTACTGCAATAACCGTAATTATTTTTTTCGTGGTCCGGTTTCCATCAAATCCTGCGCTCTGATTGGCTGGCGAGCGGGTCCGTATCCTATGATACGGACCCCAGTTACAGACCCTGGATACGGACCTCTGGCAACTTGCTTATTTACAACGACAACAGATATAGTAGCAATTTTTGTCAACATTTATTTTCACATTTCTCAGGAGAATAGCATTAATTTTACATCATGGATAGTGATAACGACAGTGTTCACAGCAAATGCGAGTTTTACTACCCTGAGGAAGACGAAATAAAAGAAAACATTTCAGGAGAAAGCTAAAAACCTGTAACTGTTGCTAACAGCGAGCGAAAACATGGTTGAATCCTGAATGACTCAATTTTGTATAAATAGGGGACTACATAGGCGGCAAAATGTAGTTTTTTTTTTTTTTTTTTTTTTTTTCATGCCATGGAAGTGCACTTGTATACTGAGGAGGAAGCCATTTGCATTACAGCTGTGAATGAGGATTCAAAATGGCAGCTCGGCTCGGTTTTCCCTTTCGGGTGCTCTCATTTTCTGTTAGAATTTGGGAGAGAAAAAAATTAATATATTATTTACCAGCTTAAGGTCGGTCCGTACGGTGAAATACCATAACCTCGGTCACGGTATTTCACGATATGGACCTCCCAGCTGGTAAATAACATATGTCTTATCACCTCCCAAACAATCAGATAAACAGAGGTTTCTGCTAACCAAATAGTGTAATATACAAAAAGCTAAATAAAAGCTATATAAAACTATATCAACCTGTAATAGCTAGAGTGGAGGCCAGAAGATTACATGCACATAGGCTAAAGATATTCAATCTCAGTTTTTCCACATTCATGTTATTTCTTTTTCCAATTCAGTAAGAACATCTATTTATGATTTGGGGGAAAAAAAATCATTATTCTACTTCTGTTTTATTTTGAATAATATCCACTATAATGCCGCTTTTCCACTACAAACGCGGCTGAGCCGTGCCGTGCCGAGTCGAGCTGAGTCGAGCTGAGCAGGGCTGTTGGAGTTACATTTCGACTACAACCGCGCTGAACTGTGCTGGCTGGAAGTGGGTGGACACATTGGGTGGAGTTAGCGAAAGTGGGTGGACGTCACGTGATGTCGTTAAGCAGCGCAAACAGTGACATCAGTGACAGTGGCGGAACAAGTCAGAGCCGGGCCGGGGGCGGGGCAAATGACCGGGCCCTTTATTAAAGCTTATCATAACATCATTTTAGGCTACAAAATGTCCGCAACTGCGGTGTTTACCAATTTCAACACTACCGGGTGCAACTATGTTATTTAGTACATCAAGTCCTTCAAACGAACATGTAACTCAGAAACAAAAAACATTAGGATACTGTACATGGCTCATAATAAAACATCAATAGCCTATACTGCGCACATTATTTGAAGGGCATACAAATGAGCGCTCAGAAGTTGCAACGGTGACAGGAAGAGTCAGAAATAAAAGGAGGGCGGTGCAAACCTCACTGAATGCACTGTGTTTACCAATTTCAACACTACGGGGTGCAACTATGTTATTTTGTACATTAAGTCCTTCAAACGAACATGTAACTCAAACAAAAAAAACATTAGGTGACATACTGTACATGGCTCATAATAAAACATCAATAGCCTACTGTGCGCATTATTTGAAGGGCATACGACGAGCCTCGCGCTCCGCGAACTCGTCCACGATGCTCTGTATGGTCACTGATTCAGTGAGCTTTTAAGCAGTAGTCTCACGACCCGAATAGTAAACAAACATGGAGGACATGGAGTCGTTAGTGTTGCTGGTCTTGGTGCTGTGGCTTGTTGTCACCGACAACGCGGACAGATACTGGCAAGAGCGTATAGATGAGGCGAGGCGCATAAGGCTCCAGAAATTCTCGTAATTCGTAATTATTATTCTTCCGGGTTTGCGGTGTTTACAAATCCCAGCGTGCTCGCGGGGCGTGTGTGGGCATGTGAGGACACTCCTCCTCACCAATCAGTGCACAGGGGAGTGTCTGCTCACGCCCCCAGCCTCACTCGGCACGGCTTGGCTCGCTTCAGCCCCACTCCAAAACGGTGCGAGTTTTAGGGGCTAAGCAGGGCTGAAGCGAGCTGAGTCGTGCTGGTTTTTGGTAGTCGAAACGTGAGCCGTGTCGGGCTGAAGTGAGCTGAAAAAGGGTAGTGGAAAAGGGCCATAAGAGTAATGTGTATGAAAAGAATGTGTCATTATTGCGCAGCATCTAGGTTTGTGTTCATCAAGAAGAAAGAAGTCATTCACTTGTGTAAATCATCTTATTCACTTCTTAAGTCATTTGCTAATTAAGCCACACAATGCTGATGAATAGAAGAATCACGTCATGTATGGACCTGCTATTGGTCTAATCTTTGGTCAGGTTCTCTTCCAGCAAATAAATGTGAAGATGATTAATTTAACTTACGGTACTACAATAATTAAGTAATACAAGAGTAAAAAAATATATTTAGTCCTAGTTATTGTTTAACTGAGACCAGGATTATCACAGGGACAGCAGAAATGTTTTCACTCTGTAGAGGTGATTAGTACAGTAAATATATGTGAGTTCAGGTTTAGGTTTTTCTGCTTGAGATGAAACATACAGTTCAGGAGTAATACTTTAAAGGAGCTGCAGTGACAGGAATCCCAGTGACTCTGTACTGTACAGTGAAGCCACAGTCTGCTGGATGGAAGTTTTACTGGAACACATCAACACAGAGCTCTGAGACTGAAACAGAATCAGGCCACTATGTCATCAGACCAGTTCGTGTCTCTGATGGAGGTCAGTACTGGTGCCGAGCTGGAAGAGGAAACCCAGTCTACTACACACACTACAGTGATGCACTCTGGGTGAAGGTTACTGGTGAGTATGTGACTGCACTGGACAGAACATGTTAACAGTAGAGCTGGGTAGTAACACATGGTAAGTTATATTTACACAGCGACCTATAGGGACCAAATTTTCCCCAGTATTTCCCCAGCTTGCATGTGAATGAGTGAAGAGAAGTTTTGCACTTCTATAGACCCTTTTCAGTCACGTGACCTTCGTAAACGCGACCGCCATTTTGGACATGTAGTGGACTTCGGCTCGAATCAGTTTGAATGCGAGGAAGGCGACAAACGAAAAACATAAAAAAAAGGAGCGAGATGCAGAAAACACCTTCACTATCCAGCGACGTAGGGCATTTACAGGGCGAGCAGAGGGAGAGGTATTTGCAAAAATTGAGGTTAGCAGGCTTAGAGAACGACGTTTACCTGCTCCCACCAGGATTGTTCACTGACGTACGGAAGTACACGAAGCCCTCATCTTTACCTGACTTCGGCCCACATGATCTGTATATGTCATTAAAAACCCATCGCCATACACATACACGTCAACGTCCGAGGTTCCGGAGCGCGCTCCGGCTTGCTCCAGGAGTGCTCCGGCCGAGGTTCCGGAGCATGCTCCGGCTTGCTCCAGGAGTGCTCCGGCCGAGGTTCCGGAGCATGCTCCGGCTTGCTCCAGGAGTGCTCCAGCCGAGGTTCCGGAGCGCCCTCCGGCTTAATTTGAGGGGAACCTCGGCCGGAGCACTCCGGGAGCAAGCCGGCGCGCGCTGCTTAATTTGAGGGGAACCTCGGCCGGAGCACTCCGGGAGCAAGCCGGCGCGCGCTGCTTAATTTGAGGGGAACCTCGGCCGGAGCACTCCGGGAGCAAGCCGGCGCGCGCTGCTTAATTTGAAGGGGAGCAAGCCGGAGCGCGCGCCGGAACCTCGGACGTTGGCTCCGGCAGCTATTTATACTGGATCCGGTGTAAATAGCTGCCGGATCATAATTACAGTAAACTAGTAAATGCAGTAAAGGAAAAACTTGAGACTGAAAGGTTTTAACAGTCATCCAAATGACTGAATGTAAACATTGCTACAGTAACATACTAGCTACTATGTTGTTGACATTAGCTAGTCAACAATAGCTACTACAGAAGAACAAAGAGGTTACAATGGGTTATTTTAACCTATTTGGTTACACACTCGCCGCCACAGAATGTTAACAGCAATGTAATGCCTTTTCTGGCTAATTTTATTCGTCTTACCTCCAACAAAGTGGTCACTACACAAGCGTTGGTATGCCGAGGGCTGCCAATCTTTCCTGTTAATGGCCGCTATCCATCTTCTCTGTCGGGATCCGATAAAATGATAAACCTTGCCTTGTTTGTTGATGGTTACTACATCCAGGTGCACAACAATATAGTGGCATGATGGAAGTCTTGCTGAAAGTAAAAACTTTCTTTGCTGCCGTTCCTCAATGTTGGCTGTGGTAAACTACTGGTAGTACATGTCCAAAATGGCGGCCGCGTTTGTCGTGACGTCACGTGAAAAGGGTCTATAGACCCCTTTCACTGACGTCACCCGAAACCGGAAGTAAACAGACCCTGCGCCATATTGGAAGACCAACAAACTCGTGATTAGGGGGAAATAACGGCAACGGTATGTGAACCCACGAGAATAAAGTGGAGTGCCAAACGACTTAAACAAATCTGAGCTGTTTTATTTATGATTTATTGGCCCAACAGTAGACTTGAAAGAAACCTGTGTGAGACTTGGCAAAAAACTGTGGATATAATGGATAAGTCTGTGCATGATCTGCGGGCACTTTGAGGTAAGCAAACGCAAGAAATTCAGATTTAAAACATGCTAAATTGGCCCCAAGTTGATAACTGTATGAGGAGCAAGCCTCCCAGACTTCTACAATTTAATAATAATTTAGGATGGTTTGGGGCTTGCTCGCTGCTGCCAGGTTGGTTGTTGAGTAGCCTGACTGTTTGTTTTTTTTTTTCCTTGCGTGTGGTATCATTGTTGACGCGAGGTTGTTTTTTGAACATGCCAATGTGGACACTATTTCCCCTGATGAGTTATGACTTCAGACGCGATGCGTGTGTGGAGGTGTGGAGTCCGCGTGATATGTGCGTAAGATAGGCTTCTCATGTGTTTGGAGATCCGTGCTCCGAGACATGCGCAAGGCTTCTCATGTGTTTGGAGATCCGTGCTCCGAGACATGCGCAAGGCTTCTCATGTGTTTGGAGATCCGTGCTCCGAGACATGCGCAAGGCTTCTCATGTGTTTGGAGATCCGTGCTCCGAGACATGCGCAAGGCTTCTCATGTGTTTGGAGATCCGTGCTCCGAGACATGCGCAAGGCTTCTCATGTGTTTGGAGATCCGTGCTCCGAGACATGCGCAAGGCTTCTCATGTGTTTGGAGATCCGTGCTCCGAGACATGCGCAAGGCTTCTCATGTGTTTGGAGATCCGTGCTCCGAGACATGCGCAAGGCTTCTCATGTGTTTGGAGATCCGTGCTCCGAGACATGCGCAAGGCTTCTCATGTGTTTGGAGATCCGTGCTCCGAGACATGCGCAAGGCTTCTCATGTGTTTGGAGATCCGTGCTCCGAGACATGCGCAAGGCTTCTCATGTGTTTGGAGATCCGTGCTCCGAGACATGCGCAAGGCTTCTCATGTGTTTGGAGATCCGTGCTCCGAGACATGCGCAAGGCTTCTCATGTGTTTGGAGATCCGTGCTCCGAGACAAGCGCAAGGCTTCTCATGTGTTTGGAGATCCGTGCTCCGAGACAAGCGCAAGGCTTCTCATGTGTTTGGAGATCCGTGCTCCGAGACAAGCGCAAGGCTTCTCATGTGTTTGGAGATCCGTGGTCCGAGACAAGCGCAAGGCTTCTCATGTGTTTGGAGATCCGTGCTCCGAGACAAGCGCAAGCGCCCCAAGGGAAAAAAAGGGACCCCCCCGAAAATATCGGCATAGTTCGAACACTGAGTGTAGGCACTGGGTGTAAACAACAAATAGTTTACAATGTCTGGGTAGCAAACAGATGGCAGAATTGGTGTCAGGTCCTCCTTATGTTTCCATTCTCCCTTGCCGCGAGTCTTATCATATGGGCCAAACCCATCAATCACAGCCAGTTTCTCCACATACCGTGCCCTTTCTGCAGCTGGTAATGTACTCACATAACCAGAATTATCATCCATCGTGTCACTTTACTCTCGCTCGTACTTTGTTTTATATTGTGAGTGCATGTACTTGGTCTTCCAATATGGCGCCTAACAAAATCTCGCGGCGCGGTGACGTCATGTGAAAGGGGTCTATACTGAACCAATGAGAGATTGGAGAGCTATTGCGAGGTTATGAATTGATAGTGTGCATGTGTGTGTTATGAGTGAAAAAAAGTGTCTGTTTTTGTGATTTACCCCGATACAGTGCAGCACTTCAAACAGAAATGTACTTTTTACTCAGGAAATTTTGACATTTCTAGCGTCTTTTATGCTCTATTTATAGGTTAATCTATTATCCTCCTTACAACACATTGCAATTGTCAAATTTTTAATCAAATGTGAATTTCAATATAATATTCACACACATTGAAATATAATATTATTCTACTTATTATCAGGTAAAATCACATCCAGTGTCTCTGATCATCAGTCCCAGCAGAACTCAACACTTCACTGCTGACTCTCTCTCATGCCCCTTTTCCACCAAAGCAGTTCCAGGGCTGGTTCGGGGCCAGTGCTTAGTTTGGAACCGGGTTTTCTGTTTCCACTGACAAAGAACTGGCTCTGGGGCCAGAAAAACCGGTTCCAGGCTAGCACCAACTCTCTGCTGGGCCAGAGGAAAGAACCGCTTACGTCAGCAGGGGGGCGGAGTTGTTAAGACCAACAACAATCACAAGACCATGAAAGGTCGCCATTTTTAAGTGCTGAGAAGCAGCAGCTGTACAAACGCGAAGTCATCCATTGTTGTTGTTGCTTCGATATTCGCGCCAAGGTTTATGCAAACGCAGCGACGTAACTGATGTATACAGCGACGTAATGACGTGGCTCCCCTTAGCACCACGAGTTATGGAAAAGCAAACTGGTTCTCAGCTGGCTCGCAAGTTGAACGAGTTGTGAACCAGCCCTGGAACTGATTTGGTGGAAAAGGGGCATCACTGAGCTGTGAGGACCAGAGTGACTCTACTGGATGGACAGTGAGAGGATACACACACAATGAGACACCGTTCAATTGTTCATCATATTCAGGATCTACATGTAACATCAGCTCCCTCTCTACATCACACACTGGAGTTTACTGGTGTCAGTCTGAATCTGGAGGACACAGTGATCCTGTCAACATCACAGTGTACTGTGAGTCTTTTTATCAGCGTATCAATAAACACTAAATGTTTACTGTTGAATCACTGTGAAACTGCAATATAAAAATAAAAAATAAAACGTTATGTTGCTTGACTTTATTATTTAACACAATTATCATACACAACACAAACAAGCTCAATTTCTCATTAACTGACCACAACGAACAATTAGCGATTAGATTAATGCTAACGTTCCATTGAAAAAGCCATTGACAGGCTAGCGCATTAGCATCGCTCCGTTTTTAAAGTTTTCCCACATCAAATCTGAGCTGTTTCTGAAACTTTAACAGGTGAGTTCAACACAAAACCAACCAACACTCACAGACACATGCATTCCAGGCTTCAGCTGAGAAAATGAAGGAGTAAAAAACCAACAACAGCAGCTTCACTCCAAGCCCGCTGCCCGTGAAAAGGAACCAATCAGCGAGTCGAAAGAGACTCACAGCACGGCACAAGCCCCGCCCTCCCTTAAAGGGGCAGCACAACTATTACTGAGTGTTCCGACTGATTCACAAATCACAGCAAAGGAAGGAGGACAAGGACAGAGACTGAAGATCTTAATTAATTCACTCAGAGAAAATAGAAATATTTACAAAATGAATGTATGTAGTGGTGTAGTGGTTAGCGCTGTCGCCTCACAGCAAGAAGGTCCGGTTCGAGCCCCGTGGCCGGCAAGGGCCTTTCTGTGCGAAGTTTGCATGTTCTCCCCGTGTCCATGTGGGTTTCCTCCGGGTGCTCCGGTTTCCCCCACAGTCCAAAGACATGCAGGTTAGGTTAACTGGTGACTCTAAATTGACCGTAGGTGTGAATGTGAGTGTGAATGGTTGTCTGTGTCTATGTGTCAACCCTGTGATGATCTGGCGACTTGTCCAGGGTGTACCCCGCCTTTCGCCTGTAGTCAGCTGGGATAGGCTCCAGCTTGCCTGCGACCCTGTAGAAGGATAAAGCAGCTAGAGATAATGAGATGAGATGAATGGCGTGAGTAAGGTAATTAATCAGTAGACAGTGCAGGCATGTGATGATAGTGTAGCATGGAAACACCACCATCACCACACACACACACACACACACACACAGTGACGTCACCGTTCAAAAGGATCCAGCTGTTGGGGGTGGAGCCTAGCTGTGTTTACCTTTCTGGATTTTAATATTTGGAAGTGGTATATTTAAAGCCATTACACACAGCAAGTTATTGCTTCTTGGTCTTTTGGCTAAAATCAAGTGTAATATTTGTTTTTATCAGTTCAATATCTGCTGTAGTCTTTAAATGAGGAAATTATATTAAACAGATTTTTAGAACAGAAAGCTGGAATAGGGGCTTGCTTCACACATCAATCTGGTATTGCAGTATCTCCAGGAATAGTGCCCCTGTTTAAAAAAAAAAAAACACCTTGTTTTCTATAATAGATCAGTTTCATGTTTGATGTGCTCTTCAAATAAGGATGGTAAATGGATGTTTTACAGCAGGGAGCTAGAATAAGGGCTTGCTTCTTCTATTTCCTGCATCCACGTGGCATCTCATCACATCACTTCTGTAGAGGACGGCCCTATGTGGACAGTTGAAAGTCATACTTGGAGGACGCTCTGGACACTTACAGTAATGCTTTTATGGCTGAGAACTGCAGTTGACTTGCTAACTTTAGGACTGCAGTTGTCATGAACAGTTTTACACTCAAGTTTCCATCAGTGAAGAGTTTATAACATCAACGAAACTGACTTCATGTTAAAACTGTTAATGTTATAGTCGTGTTGTCTGTTGTTGCCCAAATGAGGATGGGTTCCCTTTTGAGTCTGATTTCTCTCAAGGTTTCTTCCTCATGTCATCTGAAGGAGTTTTTCCTTGCCACCATTGCCACAAGCTTGCTCATTGGGGATAGATTAGGGATAAAATTAGCTCATGTTTTGAGTCGTTCAAATTCTGTAAAGCTGCTTTGCAACAATGTTTATTGTTAAAAGCGCTATAGAAATAAACTTGACTTGAAACTTGACATTATAGTCGTGCTAGAAACGGTTACTTTGTTCAAAAAGTAAAGAAAAAAAATTTTTTTCTTTGCTTGGCCTGACTTTTCCCCATTTCATGGTTTTCTCTTTGCTTAACAAGCAACTGGACCATGAGTCTGCAGTAATTCTTTCTCCTACTCTTTCATTAGACAGATCACACAACACTCAACTGTTCCTTTTCAAAATTCAACACCCCCACCCCTTTCTTTATTTTATTTATTTATCAAGAACGCTCGTTGGCCAGATATTTCTCTGTCTGTTTGCAATGGCTAACAAAGCTGTAAAAGTGCAAGAGACTGGCCCAGGCCACCTTACCCTATACCAGCTTTCTGGACCTCCAATAGAGTGTTTTCACCGACATCACCAAAACACGAAAGTTTCAGAGACACTGATTTCTGTAAATAAACAATGCTTGCACTTCATGCAAAAAAAAAAAATCTCAATTTTTGTAATGGCATTGGCTAAAGAGACTTGCAATAAGAAGACAGAAGCTGCTAGAAAATATGTAGAAGGCCCAGTGTAAGAACCTGCTATCTGAAGAAACTGCAGTTAATCGATGGCCTGGAACCATATGAAATAGGAGAGGAACTGAGTCAAGACAATGCATTGCTGCCGGCTGTGACATACCCAGACATCATCAACTAATTAATTTTTTCTCCAAGTCCTGCTGAGGATCTGAAATATTTCAAGGGACTACAAGCCTATAACCAGATGTGCTGTGGGTGGGTCAGGGAACGAAAAGCACGGAAATTTAGTGAAAATGTCTGGTGAAAGCAAAGGTGTGTACTGTGTATGTAACCAGGATAACGAAACTGTAACAAAAATAAATTATCTCAAGGTCTAGGGGTCACCACACTTAAGGGATGCCCTGGTTTGGGGGTAAAGATTATGTTATTTAAATGCAATGACTGACACTCAGTAACTAATACATTTTTGACTGTAAAAAAAAAATCACTTCAGTTTCTTTCTTTTCAATTATTATTGCACAGTTCACCTTTCTCAGTTCACAACTTCACATTTGTTTCTTTCATTTGGAACTTCAAATTCCCCAAAACAATAAAAAAATAAAATAAAAAAAATTCTGGCCAGTAAAATGAATATAGCTGCAGTTATAAGTTTTGTCTGGTTGTGCACAACCCCCCCGTATCTCTGAACCAAATGTTTATTTGCAGTCTCTGTCGCTCCCACGCGATGGCCGGATCCCACCAGCACAGCACAAGCCGAGATGAAGTCCTGACTCGAGTCTTGAGTCCAGTCCGATGTCCACCGATCACACTCTCTCCTTCTCTTCTCACCAGGCTAGCAGCGGACTACTGCTCCTCTTCCCGGTCACACCGCGGTTCACGAAACACCAGACCATTTCCAAAAGAATAATTGTTCAGACACTCCTTATACCGTTCCCAGGTGTAAAATAATACTTTTCTGTCTCTTTTTCCTACAGAGCACATGCTGCATGCTCCCTCAAAAAAAAAAACAGAAACAAAAATGCATGGCATGGGCGCCACCTATGGGCCATTCTGTAGGGCACTTGGCAACTGCTGCAAAGTGGATGAAAGAACAGACAAAACAGGACTCAACCTGGGCTATTTATGCCTGATAATTCAATGAAACCGGGAACTCAATACTTTATATTATACATGCCCTTTTTGTTAACATAGAGACCATACTTAAATGTCATATTAATCATCTGTTTAAGAGGAATACACAAAACCACCATTTTTGAGGTGGGTTACACCCTCCCCCACTAAACACTGACATCCTTGTCAGATATTTATCTAGTGGCCTACATTCATGAGGTTCACCATCATAGCAGTCTGAGCTTGCATCATTGCTGTAAGAGCCTGCAACATTGATTTGCTATCTGCTGTCTGCTTCTTACAACCTGCTTTCCACCCAGTGTAATCATGGAGTCTCACTGGTGGATGTCGTTCACGCCTGGGCCTTTGGGGCAGAGCTGGTGTGTCAGTAGAACCTTTACTTGATGGGATTCTCTTACCTATTTCTCCACTGTCACTGGTATAGGTAGGTATTAATGTAGAACAGTCCCAAGACTCAGCAGCACCAGTCCATTCAGATTCATCACCTTTGCAGGTCTCCTCAGAGCAGGTAAGTGGGCAGGCTGAGATTTGTTCTTTATCACAGGCTAGGTTAACTTCAGCTTGGAAGCTCATTTCTTCTCTCTCGCTCAGGAAACCAAGACCATCCTCATTAGCCACGAGACTGTCTTCACTAATCTCGTATCGTGGCATCTGGAACTCTGAGGCTTCAGGATTTAGAAGTATTTCCTGTCTGCTTTCCTTGGTTTGCCTTTCCTTTTCTCTGGAGCGTGTTGTGCTTTTCAACATTTGTGGGTGCCTCTTCTTCTTCGACATCTGGTCTGACAGGCAGAAACCCACAAGGGAGCAATAAATCCCTATGCAGCACTCGCTCTCTTCCCTCACCATCTTCAGGTGTGACAACATACACTGGTATGTCTGTATTTGGCTGCTTCATTACCACATACACTGTGGGCTCCCACCGATCAGCTATCTTGTGCTTTTTTCTGATGTTGATGTTTCGTACCAGAACACGATCTCCCACATCAATGATGGCAGCCGTCACTTTGCTATCCCACCTTTTCTTATTAAGCAGCTGTCGCTTTTCAGCTGACTCTGTGGCCAGCTTGTAAGCATACTTAAGTTTCTTCTTGAGATCGGTTACATACTGAGAGTGGGTCTTTGAGTCATGGCCTGCTGGACTTATACCAAAGCAAAGATCTATGGGCAGGCGTGGCTGACACCCAAACATGAGAAAAAATGGTGACTCTCCAGTAGCGTCATTACGCGTACAGTTATATGCGTGAACCAATGGATGCACATACTTTCACCAGTGTTCCTTTTTCTTGTCCTCCAGTGTCCCTAGGAAATCCAGGAGAGTGTGATTAAATCGCTCGACAGGATTTCCCCTAGGATGATAAGGGGTGGTCCTGGATTTCACTCCAGCTACCTTGCATAGTTCAGCCACAACCTCAGACTCAAAATTTGCACCTTGGTCACTGTGGACTCTTTTGAGGAAACCAAAGTTGCAAATCAAATTTTCCCACAATATCGTTGCCACTGTTTTTGCAGTTTGATCTTTTGTTGGGAACGCCATTGCATATTTAGTAAAATGATCTGTTATCACTAATATATTTCTGATGTCTCCTGAGTCGGGCTCCAAGGATAAAAAAAAATCTATACATACCAACTCTAATAGAGAAGACACTTTTATGTTCACTAACTTAGCTGCTTTCTGAGCTCGTGCTTTCCTTCTGAGGCATCATTCACAGGTTTTACATTTTGTTTCAACAGCCGCTACCATGTGTGGCCAGTAAAACCTAGCACGAGCCAGCTCCAGTGTTCTCTTATATCCCATATGCCCTGTCTCATCATGGACTCCTTCTAGGGCCCTTGCTCTGTGACTTTCAAAGATCACAAGTTGGTAATGTCTCTTTCCAGATTGGTTACAGACTTGACGATAAAGAACCTTATTGATAAAAGTCAATCTGGGTCTCTCTCTCCAAAGGAGGCATACATCACGACTAATCTGGTGCTTTTCTACACTTGATAATGTTGTGCTAGACTCCATGAGATCTATGACACACCTGATAGTGACATCATCTCTTTGAAATCTTTGCCAGTCAGCTGGTGTCAAGCCAGGCAAGGTGGAACTTCCAGACCATGGTTCTGGTTCCTCCAGGCTGGACGGAACTGTAGTCTCATCACACAGGAGCATTTCAACTGAGGGTATGTGCTCATCATCCTCGTCCTCATGTGAGTTTTGCTCAACTTCAGTCATATCTGTTGGCTGCATGGCTGCCCTGACCACATGATACCACTGGCATATTACGTTCTTCACATCCTGGCTCAGTGTTTCAAAACTTACTGGAGAGTGTGCTGCTCTGTCCATCAGGTTACTCACTCTTCTGTGTAACTCCTCTGATTCCTCATCATCTAGGAGGCAGTCATGTGATATCCTTGACAGGCCATAAGCATCGACATTAGTTTTCCCTGTCCTGTATTTTATGTCAAAGTCATACAAAGAAAGGGCAGCAAGCCACCTATGCCCTGCAGCATCAAGCTTTGCCATAGTCAAAACATATGTCAGTGGGTTGTTGTCGGTTAGAACCTGGAACGAGACACCATACAAATAATCATGAAACTTGTCACATATAGCCCATTTAAGAGCTAAGAACTCCAGTTTGTGTACAGGATAGTTCTTTTCACTCCTTGTGAGTCCTTGACTGGCATATGAGATGACCCGGGTTTTCCCATCCTGGATCTGATACAGTGCAGCACCTATCCCATTGATGCTGGCGTCTGTGTGGAGAATGTAGGGAAGCTTCCAGTCAGCAAACCCTAGAACAGGGGCACTTGTCAGTTTCTGCACAACTGTCTCAAAAGCTGCTTGGCAGGTCTCGCTCCACCTGTTAACCAGGGACTGTGTTTTGGATTTTTGGTAAGTATGTGATTTGTCTTTTCTTCTGGTGGAAAAATTTCCCTGCAACAGTTCGTTTAATGGTTTCACGATTTTTGAATATCCATCTACAAACCTCCTATAATATCCAGAAAATCCCAAGAAAGCCCTTAGCTCTTTCACAGTCTTTGGGACTGGCCAATCATGAACCTCGGTGATCTTTTCTGGATCTGGTTGTACACCATCTACAGAGATCACATGCCCCAGATATTTCACAGCGGTTTGAAAAAATTTACATTTAGAAGGTGACAATTTCAATCCAAACTGTGAGAGTCTGTCCAAGACCTTCATCAATCTTTCCTCATGTTGTTCGAGTGTATCTGAAAAAATGATTAGATTGTCCAGAAACGCAATGACTTCCTCCAGGTTGATGCCAGCTATTACCATCTCCATAGTCCTTTGAAAAGTGAGAAGAGAGTTGGTGAGGCCTTGTGGCAGCCTTTTGAACTGCCAAGTTCCAAAAGGAGTCGTGAAAGCTGTTTTAATACAATCCTCTTCCTTCACATCGAGCTGATAATAGCCACTCTTTAGATCCAGCACCGTGAACCACTTAGATCCAGACAACAGAGTAAAAGTTTCCTCTACACATGGAAGAGGATATGCATCCTTTTTAGTGAGATTGTTTAGTTTGCGTTAGTCAACTACCATTCTCAATTCACCATTGCGTTTTCTTACCAAAACCACTGGAGATGCATATGGAGCACTAGACTCCTATGACACCAGCAGCTAGAAGGTCTTTCAAATGCTGTTTCAGATCTTCAAAATCCGCTGGAGACACACGGCGAGTGCACTCTTTAAAGGGGACATGATCCATGAGCTCAATAGTATGTTGAATACCAGTCATAGGTTCTATGTCCAGCTCATGCATGGCAAAAGCGTTTGGTACTTCTTTGTTGATCCTTGTTATGATGTGCTCTTTAAACTGTTCAGGAACAGGAGAATCTTCAAAGTTTAAATCAACAGACTTTTCATTATGATTCTCATTCTGGCTGACAGTGAACATCTTAGCTTTGTTAGAAACATCACTTGCATGGACCTTAACAGGTTTAACCCAATCCACTAAAGAACATTCAGCAATGACTCTTTGGGGTTGCAAGGTGATGGGATGATCTGACACATTTTGGATGAGTAACTTGACCTTTGCACATGACCTAGGTTGAACCTGTATTAGATGACTGCATACTAGAAGCACCCCTGGGACAGAGTGCATTACAGCTTCTTCTATTAAGCCAGTGACTTCTTTTCCTGAGGTTTTAACATGGTATCTCCCAGTCACCTCACATGTTTCACCTTGTCGGATTTTCACGGGTTTGCTTCCAATGAGTTGAACAGGCATGGGTTTGGCGTCTCTTTTATTAGTTTTGGTCTTCTATTCACATGCCATATAGGCTGCAATGAATTTAGCATGTATCTGCATCCTATCAAGGTATTTATTTCCACCCTCTCTTCTGCATTCACGTATTAACGGGAGGAGAATGTTGGTGCCTGCAAGAAGGGGTGTCTTGGCACTATATGTTTGATCAGGGCATACTAAGGCTAAGGCCGTGATAGTTGCATGGGTACCACATAACTCTTTGGGGAATTTCACATCAACTGTAATGTAGCCCAAATAGGGGACATGCTGCCCTGCTGCACCTTCGAGTATATCATTAATCATGTGTAGCTTGCGATGGGAAAGACACTGCTGATAAAATGACTGGGATATGCACATCACTTGTGACCCTGAATCTGGACGTTCGTTTGTTATTCTTCAGGCAACAAATTCTATTGACTTGATATGAAAAGTTCAGTTGTTCATTTACATTGCCTGCTGAGGTTTTAATAAATTATTTACCAAACGATTTAAAAGGAGCCTACCATGACTATGAAGTTACACTTCAAATCGCACTAGTCATGGTAGGCTCCTTTTAAATCGTTTGGTAAATAATTTATTAAAACCTCAGCAGGCAATGTAAATGAACAACTGAATCTTTTCATATCAAGTCAATAGAATTTTTATTCAAAGCTGAACATTGGGAACATTGAATTAAATACAGAGGTAGGTAGGGAACCAATAAGCTAAAACAAGCAACAGTAAATTGTAAATCTTCAGCTCTTCAGCTGTTGGTTCTCCTGCTTGCTCCTGCTCCTGTATTGTCTCACACTCCGGGTCCTCCAGCTCCTGCCGCACTGTGTTGCAGTTGCTGCTGACTGTCATCTGGAATAAAGAGCAGTGGATAAGATAATTTAATTAAATATAATTATAATGTTATTTCTGATTTATTTATTATCTGAACGAGGATTTGAGCTTTGAAAAATGACCGGATTCTTTCTGTAACGTTGATTCCCGCTGTTATCTAGGTCACGTGACACCTTAACGTTGACGGTTACCAAGGAGCTGCCTTGGATACTTTGATACTTTGCGTCAATACATACCAGCACTTTGATACATACTGGATACAAGCTAGCAAAATGAGTTAAAAGCAAGCATCTTTGGAAAGTTTCCTTGGAAAGGGGAAAAGGCCCATTGAGGAGACAGAAGAAGAGCCTATGATGAAGAAAAAGAAAGCTGCATTTTAGCAGACACTGTCGAGTCCTACACCAATCCTGCTCTGCCTTACATGTTGTGACTGGCTCTCTAATGAGGCAATGAAGCCTTCAAAACTGCTAGTGTCGTTAATTTTAGCCTTCCTGTCTTGAATAACACTTTTTGTTGCCTGAAGAATAACAAACGAACGTCCAGGCTGATTAAATTAATGGCCTTATACAAGAAATCAAAGCTAACATGAACCTGAGTAAGCTATCGATAGCTGGCTAGACTCCAAACTAACATTCATTATGATAGCTGTGTTCTTATCCGCCGCCCACAAATTAGGCTACATATCGGTAACTTTACAGCATGATAGTGGGCTCACAGAAAGTGTGACTGATATTCGTAACTCTTGACTTACCTCCTGAAATGTTTTTTTCTTGCGATCTTAAAGCCGAACTTGCTTAGGTCTTGCTGTCACTCCGCTTGGCCATGATGCTGCAATCCGCTGCTGTCACTGACGCCGAATGAAATAAAAAATAACGGAACCCCAACTGAATGTCACCTCCTCAAACGCTTCGCTTGCGCGCGCCCTCTCTCGCGGTAGCTTACTGTATGCTCAGTTTCAGCAGAGCTACGTGGAATGGCATTTCTAATTCCAATGTTAAATAGAAGTAATGTCCACATTTATTGATAAAATTGCTCAAGGGAAGGGAGGGGGGATGCCCGTTTTAGAGGGGGGATGATTTTGACTATTTTTTATTCCGGGGGGATGGCATCCTCCCCCCATCCCCCCTCAACTCGAGTACAGATTACTATTATATTGAGATAATAATAATTAAGAGATCATCAGCTTAATATATTAAATGAATAGGATGTATGAATAAATTACTTGATATATACATGCACATGCAATTTTTCTGTTTCATAGACGCAGAGATGATGATGGACTGTCGCTGAGGATCATGGGAAGGCTAATGTAGCGTGGGGAATAGAGAAAATCAATAATCGTAAATTAGAGTTATTATTTCGTTTTGGTTTCCCTGTTTATTATTTGTTCTGTTTTGAGTTGGAAAAAGGAAAACAAACACCAATCCCTCATTTTTTGGTCATACAGAAAAACAGGAAAACGAAATATTGAGTGGTTTTTTTGTTTTTCGTTTTCCAGATTGAATGGAATACTTGAATGATCGGATGATACACGGACCCCAAAAGAATAATTGTTCAGACACTCCTTATACCGTTCCCAGGTGTAAAATAATACTTTTCTGTCTCTTTTTCCTACGGAGCACATGCTGTATGCGCCCTCTAGCTTTGCAAGAAAAAAAAAAAAAACAGAAACAAAACTGCATGGCACGGGCGCCACCTATGGGCCATTCTGTAGGGCACTTGGCAACTGCTACAAAGTGGATGAAAGAACAGACAAAACAGTATTCAACCTGGGCTATTTGCAGGGCCGTAACTACCATTGAGGACACCGAGGTCATGTCCTCGGCATTTTTTTCCCACGGTATTTTTTTTTTCACTCAGAAATGTGAAATTAATATATGATGAAAATCGTTCTGACTTTGATCGGTGGAAAATTCTAAATTCAGCTTGCATCCCCCTGTTCTCATTTGTTTGTCTAAAAATAAAGTCCACATAATCATTTTTAAACGAAGCTGAAATATCCGACATTGGAAACATTTCATATCAGGCAGCCTCGCGATAGTCAGCTAAGCACCACGGGATATACAAGAGCTGAGAAGTGTTCTCATCAAGGTCCGACTCCGCAGCCAGGCAGTTTGTCAATTAGTCGTGGAATCTGAAAATTGACATAAGATGAAGAAGTCTACTACACTAAAACAAACCAAACTCAGCTCTGGAAAGTCAACAAGTGAGAGAAAAGGAAAGAGGGAAGAAGGGGAGTTAATTTTACCAGTCACTGACAGTTATGTGCCGGAATGCTTATGATCATTAACAGTGCAATTTTAATTAGCATTTCAAGCAACAACAGTCGAAGCCACTTAGCTAGATAGGATTTTCGTTTTCCAGGCGGCACAAACTCTTTTATTCTCTCTCTCTCGATTTGATTTGGTGCGTTTCAGATCAGAAAAGGCTGGACAGTCGTGACCTGTTGTTTATGAAGTTATTGGGTGCTGACGAGACTTGAGCTATTTTGCTAACTTACCAGACTATAGGCTAACGTGAACACAAGACACTATTGTTTTGATCATTGTATTTTCGAACGGAAATGAAAACGGGTAGCAAACTTATGTTCACATTTTATTTACAACATGATGTACCGCCTCTGACTGCTTTCTGTCAATCATGAAGAGCCCAGCCGCGTTCACAGCTCCTCCTCCAATCACCAGCTGGAGATGAGCCTCCTCTCGGGAAGTCTTGTCCCGCCCCTCTTATTGACTCCCATCTCCAGTGAGGCTCAGTCTCCGAATGGAGCGTTTTAGTCGGTTTTGTCCAATAACCGTCTAGTATTTTGCTATTGAAAAGGGCAGATATTTTTTAAAAAGCAACTGAAGTCCATTCAGGCTCGGCTAGATTGCGTTGTCACTCACTCACACTCTCTCTCTCTCTCACACACACTCTCACTCACTCACTCACTCACTCACACTCTCTCACCCACTCTCACTCACTCATTCTCTCTCACTCACACTCTCTCACTCACACTCTCTCACCCACTCTCACTCACTCATTCTCACTCACTCACACTCTCTCTCACTCACTCACTCACTCACTCACTCATTCTCACTCACACTCTCTCACCCACTCTCACTCACTCATTCTCACTCACTCACACTCTCTCTCACACACTCACTCACTCACTCATTCTCACTCACACTCTCTCACCCACTCTCACTCACTCATTCGCACTCACACTCTCTCACCCACTCTCACTCACTCATTCTCACTCACTCACACTCTCTCTCACACACTCACTCACTCACTCATTCTCACTCACACTCTCTCACCCACTCTCACTCACACTCTCTCTCACTCACACTCTCACTCACACTCTCTCACTCACTCTCACTCACTCATTCTCACTCACACTCACTCACTCACACTCTCTCACTCACTCTCACTCACACTCCATCACTCACTCAAACTCTCACTCATTCTGTCTCTCTCACTCACTCACTCACCCTCACTCACCCACACTCACTCACTCACGCACACACACACACACACACACACACACAAAATACTTTTGTGATCGTGCAGTTTTGAAATTGTTAAAATAAACATGTTCACCTACATGTTCATCTTGTTGGGCTTGTGATTTTGACTCGTTTCCAAAATGTATGAAAAGTCACCATATTAGGACATTTTTTTTTGGCAAATAAGATGTATCGCAATGTTTGACCTCGGTATTTGAAAAATCCTGGTTACGGCCCTGGCTATTTGTGCCTGATAATTCAATGAAACCGGGAACTCAATACTTTGTATTATACATGCCCTCTTTATTAACATAGAGACCATACTTAATGTCATATTAATCATCTGTTTAAGAGGAATACACAAAACCACCATTTTTGAGGTGTGTACTGTGTACATTACATGTACAGTGATATACTGTAGATCATGAATGCACATCCCCTGTGGGCCGACCTCAGCTGACAGCAGATGGCTGATTGTGATTTTTAACTTGAGCTTACTCTCAAGAGAACATACAGAGGCACCATCACGCCAAGACAGCAGAAATATGGTGTCATGCTTAATTTTAGGACATTGATCAGAACTTAAAAAAAGTCAGACCTGATACAAAGTGAACTGAACACACTCTTATGTTGTCAGGGGCAAAGACAGGTTTTTAATTCGGGCACCATGGCGAGCGTAGTGAGCCAAAAAATTTTTTTTATAATTTTCGCGCGTAGCGTGCCGAAAATTTTTGACATATCATTTTTAGTAATTTTTTTAACCAATTATAAATATATAGAGCAATAAAAATAATAGAAATTACATAATCATGTGCAAGTATAAAGTAGTGCTGTATCTAAAAAGTCAAAAGTTTTCTCCAACATTCTGAATAAATAAAAAGGATAAAAATAGTTCATGAATTTTTTATATGCATGAAAAATGGGAAACAATATGTAATATCAATCTATTTGCACAAGAGTATGGGCAGCAGAGAACTTAAAAATCTCAAACAGTGAAACAATAATGATCTAGAACAATCAAAATATCAAAAATATGACATATGTATCTGTCTAAATTAAGCTATTGATACATATTGAAAAAGCTAGAATATGTCAATTCAACAATATATCAATTAAAATAAAACAAGATATCAATATATAATATAACCACATAAAATAGATTGTAGTATGTCTTTACATATATTAATAATACTGTAGTTCCAGTAGTATAATTAGTATAACAGTCATTCAACAACACAATTAAAGTTATTACTCTTAGAATTAAATCATTTTCTACAGAGAAATTTGCGTGCAAGATATTTTCTAGCAACAAATACATACCGTAAAACTTATTTTCAAAGTTATGATATACATGTGTACATTAAAATAATTTTATCAGAATTTTTGGCAACAGTCTGTTTCTTGCAAAATAATTTATAGCCAATTTAAACAAATGTCCCATAATTCTGAAGATTTTCTAATGTGTATCAAAATAAATGTTTCTCCAAAAGAGAGAAAAGTTTCAAAAAGGTACATCACTGTAAACCCGAATAAGTTGAGTTTACTTAAAAAAATTGAGGAAAGTGGTTGCCTTAAAAAAAAATAAGTAATTATTAATGATTGAATTGAGTACCTTAAACTTACCAGAAGATTGTAAGTTTAAGGTACTCAATTCAATCATTAATAATTACTTTTTTTTTTTTTAAGGCAACCACTTTCCTCAATTCTTTTAAGTAAACTCAACTTATTCGGGTTTACAGTGCATATATTTTCAAAGAACAATGAATACATGTAATTCACAAGCCACTCAGTACAAGTTGAACCTCAAAATGTAATATTTACAAATTAATTCTACGTGGCTTTCTATTGAAAACATCAATCACTGACTCCCAATCTTTGTCAGTTAAAGCATGCCTCTTGAGATTAATTCTGACCAAGCTTTCCAAATTTTTCTGGCTGAGTGTTGATCTTAAATCAGTACACAATAGATTGAAAAGACTGAAGCCTCTTTCTAATTCAGCAGTGGAAGTTGGGATGAGAAGTGCAATCTGGAAAAGATGCGAAATGTTAGGAAAATGCTCTGCTTCGCTTTGGATAAGCTTGTATGCCTTGCTCACTGGTATGCATTTGTTTTCTCCATGGAAATGTTGCATTTCTGATTCACTTGAGGTTATCCTCATTTCTGCTAGTTTATCCTCAAGCCAGGCTCGATGTGTTTCTTTGGCATCTTCCATGCTTAATTTAAAGAAGACAAGTTCATCTTGATCAGGAGGATGAATAACATTCGGGACATGTAGCTCACAACCTTGAAAAACATCAGTGCGAGGCTTGCCATAGAAATCAGATAATATTTTAGTTTCCTTTACACCAAATTCTGCCCACTCTGATTTTTTTTTCTTTGGAGGGTCATTGTTCTGGATTGAACACATCAAATGTTTTCAGGACATCATTGACTTCAAATGCAGAATCCAACTCATTGATCAAGGATTGTTTTAATTTAGGAATATTAATCACATCAGATGAGCTTGACAACCTTGAATGCCTGGTGTGCATCTCTCTTTCTTCAGACACTTTGAGGAGATCGGCTTCCACATCAGGTTTGTACCAAACTCGATGAGGTGTTTCACATCCTGTGAGCAAATCAGCAACAGCTTGTTTAGCTTTGGCTACTTTTGATGAAATTTTTAAAAAGGGGATATTCCTCTCTTGTAATGATTTACTCAGAACATTAAAAATGGTAAGAACATCTGCCATGATGCGTAAGCCCTTGATAGATCTTGGCTTCAGAAGCAAGTTGCGAAGACCAACAGCAACTTGGTCATTTTTACTGGCAATGATGCCATCCAATGTATCAAGGACCTGGCTGAAGCGCTGTAGCAGATGCACACATGCTTCACTGTGGGTCAATAGCAACTTTCAGCATTTTCAATTCTGGTAGGCCTTCTGCCATCTGCACAGCTTTAAAGATTTCGAATTTCTGATTAGAGTAATGGAAGAGTTTCCACAGACCTTCTAACAGTGAATCTATATCAGAAATAAATTCAAACTGTTTCATCATGTGAACTAGCACAAGAGCCAATCTGTGGTTTCTGCAGTTCATGTAAAGCATATGGGGTGCCAGGTTCCGAAGACGTCTCTGCAGACCTGAAACTTCACCACTCATGGCATTTGTGCCATCGAGGCCCGAAAAATGCACTTTCTTCATCTCTATTCCCTTTGCTAGGAAAACACTCTTGATTGTGTTTGTTAAGGCAGCTGCAGTGGTTTGTGTGACATGAACAATACTGATAAAATCAGTATGTACTACATTATCAACACTGTCAAAATATGACACATAAAGAGCTAACTCTTCCCGTCCACCAACAGAAGTAGTTTCATCAGCATATACCACTAAATCAGTTGCTACTTTGAATTTGCTGAGTGTTCTCTCTTCGAGGAATGTTGATAATGATTCTGTTAACTCTTCAACTGAATGGGGACTCATACGGTATATGTAGCATGTGATGGGCAGTTGTGGACATGACGGTGAAATTCTTCGAAATTTAGCTCATTTCCAACAAATTCAACAAAATCTGAGAAATTGGCCATGACAGCCCATTTCTTTACACTCATGAAACGAATGATCTTTAGGAACTTTTTAATCAAGGATAAATTTTTTTATTTTTGAGTCTGCTTCATATTTCTCAGCTCCCATTTTTAGCTGAGACAACACACTTCCCTTTTTGCAGCATACCTTACAGACATGCCAACCATTACGGTTTGCCCGTAATCATTATGGTTTCGGTGGTCCAATTACGCTATTACGACTTTGAAGTTGATTATTATGGTTTTTGCTCATAATTGATATTTTCAAATTTGCCGCTAGAATTCCCACACTTGCGATTTCCCAGTCTCCCGGAAGAGGGTGCTATTACAAGAATGTCAGCCAATGCTTTAGAAACACGGTCTCTGATTGGTTAACCTCAGCAATTTTATCAAATTTCCACCAATAAGAGCCCTGCGCACATTTTGTACTTTAGAAGAAGCAAAAAATGGCTGACAGTTCAGCCGATCCGTCTGACCCGCCGCCGAAAAAAGCAAGAAAAACGATTGGCAAAACTAAGACCGTGTACCAAAAATTTAAAGAGGAATACAGTACCTTGTATCCAGTTATCACAAAATCAGGAAAATCTGCGAGTCATGTGTTGTGCACCATATGTAATGTCCATTTCTCTGTAGCACATTCCGGTGTTTACGATGTCAGACAACACGTGAGTTCTGTCTCGCATCAAACTTTGGCCAAATCTGGAAGTGCTAACCGGACGATCACCTCGATGTTCGTTGATCGATCCTTGATTGACAGCGTGACAAAAGCTGAAGTTTTATTCACAAATTTTCTCGTGGAACCCAACCTGCCAATCGCCGCAGCTGATCACAGTGGGCCTCTCTTTAAAGCCATGTTTCCCGACTCCAAAATCGCTTCGAAGGTAAGTCTGTAGATCTCTAGTCTATTATGTGATCAAGTTATGGAATAGTAAATCAGTTGTTAGCGACTCGTATTTTCGTTGCTTTAGCAAAATTCTTAGTATTTGCCTACAACTTACAAGATGTATGAATATTAAAGAAACATTGATAAAATCACATTTTTAATTTTTTTCTTTTGTGTAAATTGTTGAAAATTTATCAAAACTCTCTCTCTACACACACACACACACACACACACAGACAGATAGAACTGATGCGATTACATTTTGATTAATTTTAGACAGTTAACGAAAAGAGAAAAAAATGCACTTATAATTATCAAAGCTAAGTAAAATAACATGAATAATACATTAATATAGAATCAGTAAAATTAAAAATAAATTACCTACTGAAAGTAATACATGCATACACACACACACACACACACACACACACACACACACACAATATATATATATATATATATATATATATATATATATATATATATATATATATATATATATATATATATATATATATATATATAAATGGCGGCTGGTAGTCTTTCAAATAGGGGAGGCTGGTCGGTTATGATATTTCCAGATTTTAAAAGAAAAAACACATCAATTTTGCCCATACTCTTGCCTCTGATCTGGCTGATTGTTGGCAGCGTCACAAACTGTGAAATAACAGGTTCTTTTGGCCCATTAGCCTACTGTCCAATATACATGATGGTGGTGTTGGGGGGGGGTATATTTTAACATTTTATATTTTAAAATTGTGGCATGTTGTTTAAAAATTGATCATTATTGAAAGCAGTTCTTTGTCAGGAACCTCAGCAGTAGAGCTGGGTGCCACACATTTCATTCAATGACACTTTCCCTATATTTTACTTATTTTGACTGAGAAATGTTTTATTGACAATTTTGATAACCCTTCACTTTTAATCCAGGTCTGTAGTGTGAAATGTTCTTGGCTGTGTTTTTGTTTAAAAACGTTTTCCAAATTGTAGCTGTGTTTAATTCATATCCAGAGAAATATATATTCCAATATAATATACTCAGCATAAACATTTTAAATATATGTTATGTCCATCCATGACATATTACTAAAGTAGCCTATTTACTGTTGTTGATGTGGGTCACTTGCTGTTAGCCAATTCACTTTCTCGTACCAGGAGAGCTGAAAGGAACGAGTATTATTCCCTACCTTTTTCACCAAGTCAATTTGAGGCGTTGGTCTACCCTGCTCTTTAATTTTAATTTTTTCCTCGAAAGGAAGACTGGCAAATGGCTTCGCCAAAATTAAATCAGCAATGCTTGGCATCCATGCGCAGCTTTCTTGCTAGCTGACTAGCCCCCTCAAGTTCAAGTTCAGTCACTCAAATAAACGAAATTTCTGGAACTAAGATAGCAAACTTGACAACACTATATTTACACTTTATTTACAATGAAAATATATACAAACTAAAAAAGCTGGTAGAAACCGTATGTAATGAATGAAATCGAAATGTAAGCTGATCTCTTACAACCACAGCACTTGCGAATCCGCATGGGACTGAACTGATGTTGCCAGATACTGCTGACGTTATCCAGCCCAAAATATGTTCAAAACCCGCCAAAATGCACTTAAAACCACCTAATCTGGCAACACTGTACCACTGCCTGTCTATAGTTGAAACGAGCTGTCAATCAATGAAAATATCCGGCCGCTTTCACCAATCACCAGTCTCCTCGTGGAAACTGCCATGTCCCTCCCATGTGAGGCTCGGAGTCTGTGGGCAGGCATTTTCGCAGTATTTGTCCAATAACCGTCTTGCATTTTGAGATTGAAAAGCGCATAGCTCCCAAATGCCATTGAAGTCCATTGAGGCTGGGAGTCCGTGAGACTCCGTGGGCGGGCGTTTTTGCAGTATTTGTCCAATAATCGTCTTGCATTTTGAGATTGACAAGCACATAGCTCCCAATCCACTGAGGCTGGGCTGCATCGCGCTGTCACGAGGGGGAAAAACTCACACACACATTAGGCGAACTGGGGAAAGTTATAACGAAATGGTTTCGCACTGTAGTTGGGTTGAGCACATATATATTTCTATGATTCTGGATCTGAAATAGCAATGTTATAAGGTCAGCTATAACATAAGCTTGCAATTCATCCTACACGATGTTCGTCATTTTTAGAGGAGGCTGAGCCTCCCTCGTTGTCTTAGAGCAATCGCCCGTGATATATATGTGTGTGTGTGTGTGTGTGTGTGTGTGTGTGTGTGTGTATATATATATACATTACCTGAATGTCACAAGTTATTAATGGTACAAATTAACTCTGTTTATTTATACTTGTGAAAAAAGGGACCCTGTGGTCCATATACTAGATTGAATACTGTTTTTGTGCGACTTTTCTCTGGGTATTTTCAAGAGCGACACATTTTTTACCTTTTAATATTGTTGTTGATGTTATACTTTTATGCCTTTGTGTGTGCCTATTCAGACTTTATCAGCATCATTGGTGATGTAAATTTGTATTATTAATTATTTCTTTTGTATATATTTCAGTATGGATGTGCGAGAACAAAAACAACTGCAGTTCTTGAGGTCCTTGCTGATGACGACAGTGACAGCATCACACAAGTCCTCAGACAGAATCCATTCAGTTTAGCTACTGATGGTAGTACTGATTATGAGGCTTCGAAGCTGTATCCATTAGTGGTCAGGTACTTTGAACCAAAGATTCAACAGATTGTCTGTGTCCTCCTGACTCTAAAAGAGTTGAAGGGAGATTCAACAGGTGAAAACATCTACAATCTTTTGAATGATGAATTCCTATCACGAGGAATTCCGTGGTCAAATGTGATCAGCTTTGGAATGGACAATGCCAGTGTTATGTCAGGTATGAATAAAGGTGTAGCTGGGTTTTTGTCACGAAAGCAACCTAGCATCTACATGTCTGGATGCATGTGTCATTTAATGCATCTTGCTGCAGAGAAAGGAGCCGGTGACCTGCAGAAACATCTGAAGACAACAGTGGAAGATGCACTGGTAATGATATATTATTATCTTGATAAATCATCTAACAGAAAGAGGCAGTTACAAGATCTCCAAATAGAACATGGTACCAAACCACACAAGATTCTCAAACTAGTGAATACAAGATGGCTGTCACTAAATCAGTGTTTGCAACGGTTGGTGGAGCAGTGGGTTCCCCTCAGAGAGTTCTTCAAACTGGAAAAAGACAAATCTATCAGCAAGGCAAGCAAAGGTTCAAAGGGTCAACACACACGTTGCACTGACAGGGGTAAGACTGTTACTTCTAGTGCAAAGTCAGTCAAATCCAGTTCAAAGTCTATCAGCTCTAGTACAAAGACTGTCAAATCAAGTGAAAGTTCTGTCAGCACCAATGCAAATTGCGCCACTGTGTCCAGTACAAAATCTGTCAGCTCTAAGACCACAGAAAATGCAAGTGGAGCCAACGCCAGTTTTGACCTGAACTCGTATTTGTTTTCACAGCAAAAGATTCAGGAAAAAAAAACAGAGAAAGAAAGAAGAATTCAACAAGAGCAGAAAAAGAAGGAGAATGACAGTGTCCCTCAGAAGTTGCAGCGAGTTAGCACATTCCTGGAAGATGATAAATCAATCTTGTACTGCCTTTTTCTCACATCAGTTCTCCCACCTTTTGAAGAAGGTAATCTGCAGTTGCAGCAAGAGGAACCGGTTATACATTCTATGCATGCCATTTTGACACAGCAGTTAAAGAATTTGTTGATTTGGTTCATGAAGCCAAATGTTGTCTCAACTAACATGGAGGCTCTTAGTAGTATCAACCTCTCAAGGGAAAATCAAGTTTCTGATGAAAAGCTCTTCATTGGCAGTGCGGCTAGAGCATACATTGCAGAGCACAAAACATTAACCCATATCAACAAGTTCTATGATAGTGTACGTGATTTCTTTGTCGCTTAGTGCAAATATATTTGTGCGAAGTTCCCATTTAAAGATGACTTGTTAGTGCGAGCAAGAATTTTGAATGTTGAAATGTGTCAGGAATCTGATTTTCAGGATGTGCTGTACTTTGTCAACCACTTCACCTGTCTGCTGGGTCCCGGTAATGAGGTGCGTGATCAACTGGAAGGGCAATTTCTCAACTACCAAACCGACAATACCATTGTGGTGACCAAAAATGAAAGGATTGACAAGATATGGAGCAACATTGCACAAATGAAAGATATGAATGGTCGGTTACAGTATGACATCCTTAGCAAAATCATGCTTGGCATTGCAACCATTTTTCATTCTAATGCAGACTGTGAACGGCTGTTCAGTTATGTAACAAAGAACAAAACAGAGTTTAGGGCTAACATCAGTACAAGGACTCTTAGTTGTTTGGTCACACGCAAAGTCAGAATGCAAGCCATGGGTACACACTGCTACCAAGTTGACCCATCGAAGGATATTTTGAGAAAGGCAAAGAGTGCTTGTTACAATAAACTGCAGTAATATATATATATATATATATATATATATATATATATATATATATATATATATATATATATATATATATATATGCATGCATTTGACATTTTCCAGCATAGGACTGGCACTGTATGAGCAACTCATTATAATGTGCCTAAAACACAAGTGGATTTAATTACTGTTATAGATAAGATATGTTTATTTACAGTTTTGCAAAGGGACCAAAAATTCTAATAAATACATGTACTGTGTTTGAACCAATGTTTTGTCAATTGCTGATATTTTTATATTGTAATTTGTCATTTTTGAGAGAAAACACTTCTTGTTGCTTGAAGTTATATAATCATTTGATTTCTTTTCAGAATATATATTCTAAAAAACCAGTATTTTTTATGTTCATCTGCAAATATTTTTGAAGTTTGACAGAATAACTGAAGTTGCATGATTTAATATTATAAGTATTCAAATGGTACTGATTGCCCTTTATTTTCACTGTAAAAAGCCACCAGAGGTCACCATTTCTGAATGCATTTTATAAAATTTTCCGAGCCCAAAGGGGGGCGCACCCCCCTTTGGAACCCCCCCATGCACGCTCTGCGTGCATTATGTCTGCCTTTGGCAGACATGGACAAATATCTCAAAACAACCATTACAGTTTGCTATCATATAGGGTTGGCATGTCTGACCTTAGCATCTTTAATACTGGTAGAAGCAGTTTTATGTTTTGGGGAGTTTTCATGGGAAGACAAAATGCGCCCTGGATGGTTACCAAGCTTGCATGGTTCAGATGAACATTTGCCTTTTGCATACCAAACTTCACATATTTTGCAATGGAAACCTCCAGTATGATGATTGTGGTAAAGCCACGTGTAAACATCTCCCCACTGTTTGCTTGAGAAAAGTCTTCCGTCTCTTTTAGCTGGAACATTATAATCTTCCATGTTACCTTGATCTAAAAAGAAAAGAAAGCCAACAAATACATTTTATCAAATAGTCAATAAATATGTGATGGAGATATAGAAACTACACACATACATACATACATACATACATACATACACACACACACACACACACACACACATATATATATATATATATATATATATATATATATATATATATATATATATATATATATATTACTATTTTGACTTGGTGTTGTTTCTTCATTTATAACATGTGCCACTGACAAATTTGATGAATCTTTGTTTGATTCCATAGTAGCATTTGATTCATGGTCATCACACTGCGGCATGTCTTCCATCAAATCTTATTAAAAACGAAATTTTATAATTAACACATTTTTGAAAATTAATATTTTTTCTTTCACTTTAACTCTTTTCTCAAGCAATCTCTGATTAAAGTAAATTTACAAACATCCAGTTACAACTAATTACACATTTATGATAGACTATTTATCAGAGTAATTAATGTAATGTTTAAAGCATAGACGTCGCCAGACCCATTTTAGGGTAGCTCCAGCCACCCTATCTTATGGCAAAGCCACCCTATATTTTTTGCCCTTTTTAAAATTATTTATATATTTTTTTTTTCCCAAAAAAATCAAAGGCAGTAAAGCACTGAACATGAGCCATGAAGAACACAAGTTAATCCGAACAACAGGCTTGCTTATTTATTGTTTAATGCAATATTATTAATATCGTTATGATTCCTCCTCATTGGCTCTGTGTCAAGCGTCACGTCGAGTGGTAGGCTAGTAGGACTTAAAAAACTACGCGGGCATTCTGCAGCAGGCGCGGTGCGGGCTTCCATTGAGTTGGGTTTGCAGAGAGTCAGAATTCTATGCTTTCATTTGCAGACACACACGGTGAGATTGTAATGTGATGTCAGTGGTTTGCATTTGCTTAACTTTACCTAGGCTATATTGAGTCTTCTGTAGAATATTTACATGATGATTTGTGAAGCACTTGCCCTCTTCAGTTTGCGCAGGAATGCATGACACCTACCATTGTTTTTGTCACATTTTTGTAGTTTAGCTGGTGAAGTTGCTTCAGCAAGCAATTAAATGATGAAAGCAATTTTAAAATAGAATAGAAATGGTGGGAAGTGTGTCCCCAAGGTGTGATGCTCTTGAAATAATGAATTGATTGACAGCCTTAGTAGGTGCTCTGAAAAATGTTCGGCGCGCGCTGCGCGCGCACAATACCTTTTCTCCTCTGGGTGCTAAGCTACCCCTGTCTCTCAAACCTAGTGATGTCCCTGGTTTAAAGTGTAATATATGCCATATTTACCACTTTGAATAAACTTAAGTGGTGTTTCTTCATTTATAGGATGTGTTAACAATGAACTTGATGAAGGTGTGTTTGATTCTGTAGTATCTTGCATAGCATCATCTTGTGAAGCATCATAACTGTAACCTAAAAGAATTATTACATTGTATCAGATACTTGTTTATGTTTTCTATAAAATGTTTCATTAAAATATGTAAATGTTAAAGCAACTGAGCAAATTAAAATGAAATATCAAGTTTTAAACTGTATAAAGCATGTAAATTAAATTGAAATTTGAAAGTTATCAGCTTTAAGTTAAATCATGTTACATAAATCATGCTTGTTATAAACTTGAAATCAAGTAATAAAAATGTCATTCACCAGACCAGAGCTATCATACTTAACTATCAAATGCATGCATTCCTTTGGAATTGGTTGTCCCCTTTACTTCTGAAAAAATGTGTGCATACATTCACAATAACAGCTGTCTTAGGCATTAACTAATGCATGCATTCATATGTTTTTTTTTATCTGCTTCACTTCTCATTTTATGAAGAACCTATTGAGAATAATCTAACAGAAATTTTATCGTGGTATTGAATAAATCAGTAACACAAAAAGTTCTGTTAGACTATCAAATGAAACAAAGTAAATATAATTAGTAAACAACCATGCAAACAAATTTGAAAAAAAAATTATAGAAATTAAAATATGTAACCATTATTGTTACCAGCAATTATTAAGATACTGTGTTACTTGATAAATAAACTAATAACTGGATTTTTAATTGTGTGCAGCCCTTAAGGAATAATAAAGAATAATTATTATTATAATTAAATGTATGAGTTAAGCCATGTTTTTAAACATGAAAAGTAAAAAAAAATCAAGTACTACATATAATAGCTTATGCTACATTTTGTAAGCCTAATTATGATCACAGCATCTATTTGGACGCACATCTATTTCAATTAAACTTCCAATATAATTTGTTATAAATTAATTTGGGCATAAATGTCTCATCTCATTATCTGTAGCCGCTTTATCCTTCTACAGGGTCGCAGGCAAGCTGGAGCCTATCCCAGCTGACTACGGGCGAAAGGCGGGGTACACCCTGGACAAGTCGCCAGGTCATCACAGGGCTGACACATAGACGCAGACAACCATTCACACTCACATTCACACCTACGGTCAATTTAGAGTCACCAGTTAACCTAACCTGCATGTCTTTGGACCGTGGGGGAAACCGGAGCACCCGGAGGAAACCCACGCGGAGAACATGCAAACTCCACACAGAAAGGCCCTCGCCGGCCACGGGGCTCGAACCCGGACCTTCTTGCTGTGAGGCGACAGCGCTAACCACTACACCACCATGCCGCCGGGCATAAATGTGATAAAAATAATTTTCACTTAAGTTTAAAAATAAGCTGGTACAAAGCAGATTACATAAAAGTCTGACATAAAATATGTAATAAAAATCCATAGCGTACCTGGCAACTGTAAGGCAGCTGTTGCAGACGACAAGTCAATGACCTCAACCTTGTCAACAATATCGTCTGATGTCTTCTGACTGTTCTGTTGTGTGATAAACCTCCCCATTCCCCCGCCTGTAGACTTAATAATGCCATCGATTGTGCGTTTTCTATGAATATATGAACTGCTGTTCTTATTATGTGATTTACCAGTTGTCTTAGGTCTACCACGACCCGGCATGATGACCACTTGTCAATCTATACTATCAACAGTATCACAAACCGACAGCCACGTGTTATCATGAATCATTGAGAATTTCACAACATAAACAAAGGAAGTATATTTTACGACATTCAGACGTCAGGGACTCAGACATGGTTTACGGTAATCGCTAGACGCATTTCATGTTCACTTCATGTTATGAAGTGACTGAACAATAAATTGGAATAAATATGCCAAAAAATGACATTTAACAATAATTTAAAAATATTTTGGGTTCTCCACCCTTATGAAACAGGATTTTTTCTTCTAATTTGGGCGATTTTCGTATGTTCTATTTTGGGCCTTTTGACAAGCCCGTAATTTGGGCGCCGTTATATGGTATTGGGGCTGTATTTGCCCTTGAGGGGTCACCACACTTAAGGGATGCCCTGGTTCGGGGGTTAAGATTATGTTATTTAAATGCAGTGACTGACCCTCAATAGCTAATAAATCTTTGACTGTAAAAAAAAAAAATCACTTCAAACACATTCAGTTTCTTTCTTTTCAATTATTATTGCACAGTTCACCTTTCTCAGTTCACAACTTCACATTTGTTTCTTTCATTTGGAACTTCAAATTCCCCAAAACAATAAAAAAAAATTCTGGTCAGTAAAATGAATATAGCTGCAGCTATAAGTTTTGTCTGGTTGTGCACAACCCCCCCGGTATCTCTGAACCAAATGTTTATTCGCAGTCTCTGTCACTCCCACGCGATGGCCGGATCCCACCAGCACAACACAAGCCGAGATGAAGTCCTGACTCGAGTCTTGAGTCCAGTCCGATGTCCACCGATCGCACTCTCTCCTTCTCTCCTCAGCAGGCTAGCAGCGGACTACTGCTCCTCTTCCCGGTCACACACCGCGGTTCACGAAACACCAGACCATTTCCGAAAGAATAATTGTTCAGACACTGTTCCCAGGTGTAAAATAATCTAGCTTTGCAGCAGGCACGGAAGAGAAAACAAAAAACACAAAACAGAAACAAAACTGCACGACACGGCGCCACCTATGGGCCATTCTGTAGGGCACTTGGCAACTGCTGCAAAGTGAATGAAAGAACAGACAAAACAGGACTCAACCTGGACTATTTGTGCCTGATAATTCAATGAAACCGGGAACTCAATACTTTATGTTATACATGCCCTCTTTGTTAACATAGAGACCATACTTAAATATCATATTAATCATCTGTTTAAGAGGAATACACAAAATCACCATTTTTGAGGTGTGTACTGTGTACATTACATGTACAGTGATATACTGTAGATCATGAATGCACATCCCCTGTGGGCCGACCTCAGCTGACAGCAGATGGCTGATTGTGATTTTTAACTTGAGCTTACTCTCAAGAGAACATACAGAGGCACCATCACGGCTAGACAGCAGAAATATGGTGTCATGCTTAATTTTAGGACATTGATCAGAACTTAAAAAAAGTCATACCTGATACAAAGTGAACTGAACACACTCTTATGTTGTGTGGATTTTTGTCGGTCAGATCTTGGTTTAGTTTGGCAAGCCAGAGACGATGACACTCCTCTGACAATTTTGTGGTTTCCTCCCCCTGATTTTCGATTATTTTAGGTAATCGGTAGAAGTGCAGATGTTTCTCACGATCTGAGCGATTGTGGCAACCCAAAACTGTGCAGTAATTCACCATTATTTGGTTAGTTTATCGAAAAATTCATGAAGATTGCTTTGCTGTTGATGTGTCCGATACCTCCAATATGGCTGACTTCCGGTTTGATGACATCACGTGAAAACACGTGATACAGTTTCACTCGCCTGATCCAGTGTTAAGTGCAGCTCAGGTTTCTCTTCATTGACACGTAAATCTTCCGCCTTTTACGAAAGATTTCTGGGGAGAGGAATGTTAATGAGCTCAACTTATTTTTGCAGGCTTTGCTCTGGTAGAGCTGTACATTTTTGGTGGTCAAATATTAGAAATATCAAACTTTCTGCATGGAAACACTCCCCTACACACACACACACACACACACACACACACAGGATGTCTCTGTTCAAAAGGATCCAGCTGTTGGGGGTGGACAGGGGCATCAGAAGCATTTTTAATGTGGGGGGGACACACTGGCGGGGGGTCCTCCGCCAGAAAAATTTTAATTAATTAGATGCCATTTCCTGCATTCTGGTGTATTTTTAACAGGTTGTTAAACACCTAATTTTACCTACAAAAGTCACTTAATTCAATGACTATTTTAGAGACTCAACAATAAGTCCTCATTCAACTAGTCCATATATTCATCAGCCTGTTTTTAAACCCAACGCTACGCCTAAGATAATGAGATGAATGTGACACAATTTATCACCAACAATGACTTTATGGGTGCATTTTACTTTTTATTTTGTGTTTTCTATTTAGTTTTAGATGTAACACAACATGCCACTGGGCCAAGCAATAGTGACACTCAACTGTATGTTTAAAAATAAGAATATTCATAATTTCACACAATGACCAGGCATGACATGGCATCATGCAAACTTCATAACACAAAATCACACTGTGTCAAGCAACGGTGACACATAAAAATAACTTCACACAATGAACAGGTGCAATTTTATTCACCACCAACAGTGACTTTAGTGGGTGCATTTTACTTTTTTCCGATTTAGTGATACTCATAACAAAAATGGCATGGCATCATGCAGTCTTCATAACACAAAATTACACTGGGTCAAGCAATGACACATAAAAGAGAACTTCACACAATGAACAAGTGCAGTTTTGTCAACCTACATGCAATGGTGGTGCTACAGTAGCATTTACAGATTAGTATAACAAATAGATTTATAGATATAACTCCTTCTTATATTGGTGCCACCACAATTTCTACCACTTCATAACTTTTATCCCCCTTTCCTTCACAATCCACCTGGAATAACATCCATCTCTCGCCATTACTTTCCTTTCTACTATTCCTTCCCCATACACTGATTTCCCATCTTACTTTCCAGAAAACTGCCAAAGACCAGACAAAACAGGGAATCAATAAATATCATCAGAGCAGACTTGACCTCATTCTTGGCATTACAGTAAGGCAGGCCTACTGGGTTTGAATTAAATGATAGCTAACCTTAAGCTAGCTGATACATCTCCTAACATTGACTAGCCAGCTAACTGCACTAACATTTCCACTGGGACAAAAAAAAAAAAAAAAAAACCCTGTCCTGTGGGGAAATTTTGGCTGACTTTCCGCTTCTTTGTAAAGAATGTCCTTATGTCCATTGTGTCTGGGGAGGGAGCAAATACTGCAAACAATTCATCATCAACCAAGAATACCCCATTAGGCTAAGCTTATTTCACTGTTTAGTTGAATATTAATTTAACGTGTCCTAGGGTTAATTTTGAGAGCAGATAACAAAAGAATAAGGTTTCAGCAAAAGCTAGACATTGTGAGGTTGCAATGGGGATGACGTCACCTCCTCCACTTTCCAGCAGCTGCACCAACATTTCTGTGCTCGCGCTGAGATTCGCTTCCCTCGCGCGCGGTGAGCTGTTGCAGGGAGCGCCCGGAAAACCCGGAGTGGATTTTCAGTGCTCTGTGTATTATCTTATTGATCAAGTGGAATGGATTCTTTCACGAAGCAATAGAAACGGCGCTGGGTGAACTCATATTTTATGTTAAATGTGGGGGGGTCCAAACGAAGAATTATGAAATGTGAGGGGGACATGTCCCCTTCACATTCAATGGTGGCGACGCCCATGGGGGTGGAGTCTAGCTGTGTTTACGTTTCTGGAGTTTAGTGGAAGTGGTATATTTAAAGTCATTGATATTAGTGTGGGGTGGCACGGTGGTGTAGTGGTTAGCGCTGTCGCCTCACAGCAAGAAGGTCTTGGGTTCGAGCCCCGGGGCCAGCGAGGGCCTTTCTGTGTGGAGTTTGCATGTTGTCCTCGTGGGTTTCCTCCAGGTGCTCTGGTTTCCCCCACAGTCCAAAGACATGCAGGTTAGGTTAACTGGTGACTCTAAAGTGAGTGTGAATGGTCTCCCATTCAATGAACTCCCACTGCATGTAAGACTTGCCCCCTCAGTGCCCATCTTCAAGTCCCGCCTGAAAACACACTTTTTCTCCCTGGCGTTTGACTCTCTATGAGTGGTGTGATGTTATGTGATTTGGTATAGTGAAGATTCATGTCTGTTGTCCATGATTTGCTTTTAGGGTCTATGTGTGATTTTATGTCTCTGTCCTTTTATCTGCTTTTAGGTTTTATATATGATTTTTATGTATATTCACTTCATTCTTACTTATTTTTTTATTTTTTTATTTAATTACTCTCATCTTAGATGGACTGCACAGCACTTTGGTCAACTGTTGTTGTTTTTAAAGGGATTTATAATAAACCTGAACCTTTCTGTGTGGAGTTTGCATGTTGTCCGTGTGGGTTTCCTCCGGGTGCTCCGGTTTCCCCCACAGTCCAAAGACATGCAGGTTAGGTTAACTGGTGACTCTAAATTGACCGTAGGTGTGAATGTGAGTGTGAATGGTTGTCTGTGTCTATGTGTCAGCCCTGTGATGACCTGGCGACTTGTCCAGGGTGTACCCCGCCTTTCACCCGTAGTCAGCTGGGATAGGCTCCAGCTTGCCTGCGACCCTGTAGAAGGATAAAGCGGCTAGAGATAATGAGATGAGATGAGATATTAGTGTGGTATTAGTTTATTATCTGATGTGTTTTTTATGAGGTTGTTTTATCAGACAGATTTTTAGAGCAGGGAGTTGGAATTGGGGCTTGCTTCTTCTGCTCCACACATCAGCCTGGTATTGCAGTACTGCCAGGAATAGTGCCCTTATTCAAAAAATGAAGAGAAAAAAAAATCCCTTTCTTTTACAGCGAAGCTTCATAGGTATAGAGTATGGATACATAAAGAAACCCACTGAGTTGTTTTCTGATAGTTTCAGTTCTGTGTGTGCCTGCCACCACAGGAAACCCAACGAGTAGTGAAGTGTGAAGTAGAGTAGGAGTCGGGACAGTACAGTAATGAGTAACTTGTCGCTGTTGTTGCCTGATGTTTTGTATCACATAAGGAAACAGTATAGTAACTGTAACGGTAAAGGAATAAAACAAGATTAGCTGGCTATGATATAAGAAAATTCTACGACCCAGAAACAGATGGGAGCTCCGCTTTTAGGCAGGGCCAAAATCTTATTATCCTTAAAGGCGCAATACCACAAATCACCACCAGAGGTCAGTAATGTTACTCAAAAACTGACAGGAGTCAGAACACTCCCCGCTTGGTAGAATCAGAATCAGAAACACTTTCATTGCCAGGTATGTGGACACACACGAGGAATTTGACTCTGGTTCACTTAGCTCTCATAGTACAAAACAGAGCCCTGTGATGACCTGGCGACTTGTCCAGGGTGTACCCCGCCTTTCGCCCGTAGTCAGCTGGGATAGGCTCCAGCTTGCCTGCGACCCTGTAGAACAGGATAAAGCGGCTAGAGATAATGAGATGAGATGAGTACATAACAGATAAAAAAGCGTATACACAAACAAACAAGCAAACAACAACAACAAAAATAGGTGCATAGTGCAAAGTAATCCAGGTAAGTCAAGTATGGAATAGTTAAATAAATATAAATTATACAGTGTGCACAGAATGACGGTATAAGTGTTCAGATATTTTACAAGTGATATTACTGAAATATGAATCTGGATTTTAGCTGTTCATCACAGAAAGGATTTCCCTTTTGGTGCAATATGGTGCATAGTGCAAAGATGAAATAGTAAATATAAATAAGTAGGGGAGAGCGGGGTAAGATGAGCCACTTTTTACATTTTTCATCATAACTACATGTTAAAGCCATTTTTGCTTCCACTCTACACACCATACCAAATTTCAAAGTGTACTGTTACTATCTGAGCAAAAAATAATTGATAAGCTCTTATGGTTAGAGTGATATTACCTCTTGAAAAAAAAATGTCAAGTGGCTCAACTTACCCCATGCACGGGGTAAGATGAGCCACTGTGTGGGGTAAATTGAGCCAACACAAAACATGTTAGGTTAACAAAGTAAAAAACTTTTATTATTAGAAATGCAATCAGTGAATCAAGTCAAGTCAATCAAGTGGGGGATAGGGCCGTTGCATAGAGAAGGGGAGATGAAGAGAGAGGTGATAGAACGAGATGGGATAGGGAGGGATAGATAGATGGATAGAGAGAGAGATATGCGTAGATAGATAGAAAGAGGGATGGTTAGAGAGGGAATGAGAGATGTACTATATTATAGAAATTACTAAAACAGTAGAACAGTGCCAAAAAATCTTATTTCTTTCAGTAGGTTAAAACATGCAGCAATCATTCCATCCATAATAATTTCATCATTATTCAATGTTCCAAGCGTTCAAATTGCAAGGGAACACCATTTGCCTCTCCCTCCGTGCTGTCCCCCCAACAGTAAAGGGGCGGGGCAATTTTTTCACAATATCCTGTCTTGACAGGACAGCCTCATCTTTCTCTTTGAAGACAAAGGTTGGCTTTCTTGCAGAGCCATGGCATGACTGGCTTCTTTTGAGAAATCTTGCCTCTATTTCGGAGACATCCAATTTGATTATCTGGCCAATGAAGAAATGCACTTTCTTCTTCCCTGTGAATTTTGCCACAACGTAATCCCCCACATCTAACAACTGGTCTTCCTCATCTGATGTCATATATATCTATATCATATATATATATATATATAATGTATATGTCATATATGACCAGTAAATGTGAAAACTTAAGTGTCATCCATATTGGGTAAGCTCAGCCACCAATGGGGTAAGTTGAGCCAGTGGCTCAACTTGCCCCACATCTAATGGCTCATCTTACCCCGTGGCCACCATTTTGTAGAAAAATGCTAATAAAGGGGATTAGGCTAATCAAAATTATTTTTATTAGCATTCATATCATAGCTTAGAAAGCCACTAACTTAACCCTAATGTGTCTAAATATTATTCTACTTTTGTCTTCTCTAAATCATCTTCACTGTGGACAAACATGGAATTGACTTAGAAAGCACAAAAACACATTTTTATAAATATCTCCCTCACCTAGTTTGACATGTGGTGCTCCTCTCCACAAGTGTAAGTAAATGGTCCCGGCCCCCTTTGAATGTGGTCACATGGTCACATTTGTGTACTGTTTCTTAGAAACAGGGGGTGGCTCATCTTACCCCCTGGCTCATCTTACCCCGCTCTCCCCTATACATATAATATAAGTAACAGTGAGCACAGAATGACAGTATGAGTGTGCAGATGTTTTGCAAGTGATATATGAATCTGAATTTTAGCTGTTCATCACAGAGACAGCCTGAGGGAAGAAACTGTTCTTGTGTCTGGTTGTTTTTGCATACAGTGATCTATATCGCCTCCCTGAGGGGAGAAGATTAAACAGATTGTGACCAGGGTGTGATGGGTCCGCAGAGATGTTATCTGCCCGTTTCCTGACTCTGGACAAGTATAAGTCTTGGATGGAGGGCAGGTTGACACCAATAATTTTCTCTGCAGACCTTATTGTCTGTTGCAGTCTGTTCTTCTCCTGTTTGGTGACCGATCCAAACCAAACAGTGATGGAAGAGCAAAGAACAGACTGAATGATGGCAGAGTAGAATTTTGTCAGCAGCTCCTTAGGCAGGTTGAGCTTCCTGAGCTGGCGCAGAAAGTACAACCTCTGCTGAGCCTTTTTGATGATAGAGACTGTGTTTGTCTCCCACTTCAAGTCCTGAGAGATTGTGGAACCCAGAAACCTGAAGCTTTCAACGGCAGTCACAGTGTTGTTGGTGATGGGCAGCAGAGTGGGGGGGCTCCTCCTAAAGTCCACTGTCATCTCCACAGTTTTGAGCATGTTCAGCTCCAGATTGTTCTGACCACACCACCAGACCAGCCATTCAATCTCCCGTCTGTATGCAGACTCGTCACCGTCCCGGATGAGGCCGATGACCGTTTTATTGTCTGCAAATTTCAGGAGTTTAACAGACGGGTCTCTTGAGGTGCAGTCATTGGTATAAAGGGAGAAGAGCAGTGGGGAGAGCACACACCCTTGGGGGGGTGCCAGTGCTGATAGTCCGAGTGCTGGATATGATTCTCTCCATCCTCACCTGCTGCTTCCTGTCAGTCAGGAAGTTTGTAATCCACTGACAGGTGGAGGAGGGCACAGTGAGCTGGGTGAGCTTGGTGTGGAGGATGTCTGGAACAATGGTGTTGAATGCCGAACTGAAGTCCATGAACAGAATCCTGGCATACGTCCCTGCAGAGTCAAGGTGTTGCAGGATGTAGTGCAGTCCCATATTGATTGCATCATTCGCTGACCTGTTTGCCTGGTAGGCAAACTGCAGGGGGTCCAGCAGGGGGTCCAGCAGGGGGTCTGTGATGTCCTTCAGGTGTTACACCAGTCTCTCGAAGGACTTCATGACTACAGATGTGAGAGCTACAGGCCTGTAGTCATTCAGTCCTGTGATGGTGGTTTTCTTGGCAACCGGGATTATTGTGGAGTGTTTGAAGCATGAGGGGACTTCACACAGCTCCAGGGATCTATTGAAGATCTGGGTGAAGATGGGAGTCAGCTGATCAGCACAGACCTTCAGACAGGAGGGTGACACACCATCTGGGCCGGGTGCCTTCCTGATCTTCTGTCTGTGAAAAAGCTGACAAACATCCTCTTCACAGACCTTGAGTGCTGGTGTGGGGTCAGAGGCGAGAGGAGGCAGAATAGCAGGGGGTGTAAATGCGTCTTTAATGTCTGAGGGGGGGAGAGGTGTGAATTTGTCAAATCTGGAGTAGAACACATTCAACTGGTCAGCCAGTTGATGGTTTATTGCAGTGTCGGGGGATGGTCTCCTGTAGTTAGTGATATTCTTCAGGCCTGTCCACACTGATGCCGGATCATTGGCTGAAAGGTTGTTTTTGATCCTTTCAGCATACGGTAGCTCCTCTTAGCTGATTTCACCTCTTTCGTCAGTGTGTTTCTGGCCTGTATGTACAGAACTCTGTCCCCACTTCTGTAGGCCTCCTCCTTGGCCTGGCGAAGCTGTCTGAGTTTTGCAGTGAACCAGAGTTTGTTGTTATTGTATGTGCAGAAGGTCTTGGTGGGCACACACATATCCTCACCAAAACTGATGTAAGATGTCACAGTATCAGTCAGTTCATGCAGGTCTGAAGCTGCAGCCTCAAAAACACTCCACTCAGTGCAGTCAGAGCAGGCTTGTAGTTCCACTTTGGCCTCATCAGACCATCTCCTCACCGTCTTAACTACAGGCTTAGCAGCTTTCAGCTTCTGCCTGTAGGATGGGATAAGATGAACCATACAGTGATCAGATAGTCCCAAGGCTGCACGGGGGACAGAGTGGTATAAGTCCTTTAAAACAGTGTAACAATGGTCCAGAGTGTTAGTGTCCCTGGTGGGACACTTAATGTGCTGTTTATATTTTGGCAGTTCGTGGATGAGGTTTGCTCTGTTAAAGTCCCCCAAAACAATGAGCAAAGAGTCCGGGTGTTTTTTCTCCACATTGTTTATCTGGTCAGCCAGGTCATAGTTAATAGAGGGGATGGTTAGGAAACCCGGCAAACTTCAAAGGACCGTCCTATTGTTTCATATTTGAGGTTGAACTGTCCCGTGATGTCATCAAGAGAGTGCACACTTTAACCCGGCAACAACAAACATAGTGGACGGATCTGATGACTTCTTCTTGTTTGGGGATGATTTTGATGCTATCTTAGATATTTTATTGGAAAATGAAGAAATAGAGGAGCACTTTACAACCTCAGACGAAGATGCGAGTATGAAATTTGTGAATTTGCGCGAAAGTTGAGCCGTGCGACTGCCCAGACTAAACTCGACTAAACTTGAACTTGATCTCTTGTGGTCTAGATATCAACCAAAAATACAAGTTCGTGCCTAAGATCAAGTTTTTGTTTTTTTTTTTTTAAACATTTGCACCCGAACTCTCGTTTTCATGTAGTTTTAGATCAGAAACTTTGTTTGAACATCTTTCGTTGTTTTGTTATGGCCATTCTTTAATGCATTGGTCTCTCTTGTTTGGCAGGTTCAATCGACAGAAATACTTTGTAATGATTGTGGGAAAAAATACCAGACCAGACATAGTTAATAGAGGGTTGTTAGAGGTTTCATGGCTTCTCTTATGGCCCTTTTCCACTACCCTTTTTCAGCTCACTTCAGCTCACTTCAGCCCGACACGGCTCGCGTTTCGACTACCTCAGAGCAGCACGACTCAGCTCGCGTCAGCCCTACTCAGCACCCAAAACTCGCACGGTTTTGGAGTAGGGCTGAAGCGAGCCAAACCGAGCCGAGTGGGGCTAGGGGCGTGAGGAGACACTCCCCTGTGCACTGATTGGTGAGGAGGAGTGTCCTCACATGCCCACACACGCCCCGCAAGCACGCTGGGATCTGTAAACACCGTAAACCCGGAAGAAGAAGAATTACGAATTACGAGAATTTCTGAAGCCTTATGCGCCTTGCCTCATCTATACGCTCTTGCCAGTATCTGTTGGCGTTGTCGGTGACAACAAGCCACAGCACCAAGACCAGCAACACTAACGACTCCATGTCCTCCATGTTTATTGTTTACTATCCGGGTCGTGAGACTACCACTTAAAAGGTCACTGATGTCACTGTTTGCACCGCCTAACGACATCACGTGACGTCCACCCACTTTCACTAACTCCACCCAATGTGTCCACCCACTTCCAGCCAGCACGGTTCAGCGCGGTTGTAGTCGAAATGCAACTCCAACAGCCCCGCTCAGCTCGACTCAGCCCAACTCAGCACGGCACGGCTCAGCCCAACTCAGCCGCGTTGGTAGTGGAAAAGCAGCATTAGGCATTTTCAGCTTAGGCACAGCGCCAAATATGGGTTTCTTTTTTGTTAGTTTTTTGGAGTGAACTACAAAAAAGCAAAAGAAAAAAACAATTAAGACAAAGGAATATTTTGAGAAAACATAGTTCAAAAGAAAGAAAAAATTAAAGTAAAGGGAAGCTCAACTAAAGCTTAGCGTTGTACGGTCTCAAACCGGTGCGTGGAGACTCACTGATCAATAACAAACAATAACTGAATACTTTCATATTTCAACATCTTCAGGCGCAAAATGCTTCTCACAGGTGTAGACCCTTTTGATCTGTTCTCTAAAATCTTGGTCTACTTCTCTTGTCTTCTTTAGCTCACCAAGCCATTCCTCTCGCCATTTCTTATGAGCTTCATCGCTCGCCAACGGCAGCTTAAAAATGCCGATTCCTTTGGTTCTTCTGCAAGAACCACAACCAAAAACCACACAATTTCGGCCTGGCATTTCTGGAAACTTGAATAAAGTTTGCTAAAGTAAAGAAATCTAGGAAAATATCGCTCGCTTGAAATACTACTCACTCGGTTCTCCCCTCTACTAACTCTGCTAGTGTGCACTCTCAGGGTCACATGATCAAGCCTAACCCATAACAAAGAGTTATCCCTTTGAAGTTTGCCAGGTTTCCTAACCATCCCCTCTACTAACTCCGGCCAGGTGTTGTAACGCCTCATTAGGCTGCTGGGCCATAGAAGGTTCACGCTGCACGCTGCATGCTGCACACTACACGCTACACGCGTGTAAAGAAAAGTGGACAAACGTAGCATGACTTGCTCTGGGCCATAGAACGGCGTTCATGTTGCACACTTCACGCGTGAAGCGTGAAATGAACATGCACACTTTTTTCTAGGCGTGAAGATGGAAATTCCAGTCAATGCATGCGGTCACCGCCGCGCCAGCCAATCAGAACGGGTCTAGGGAGATAACTCTATGCTTTCAGGGGAAAACTTCAGAAAAAATATAATTGAATGGTATAATTGAAAAATAGTTCTTCATCGGGATTGTCAAGCAGATTATAGAATGTTCGGTGAAATTCACCACGGGTTTCTCTCAGAAGGAAGTGTTCTCGGCTCCAAATTCTGTTCCTTTTTCTCTTCCTCTGTCTCAGTAAAAGCAGAATGAGGCAATCGTCGTCATCCGAAGAGTCCGTATTGTTGGTTACTCGGTCAAAGTAGAACAGACGCAACACGTGAACATCCAAGCATGAAGTTTAATGGCCCAGGGTCCGGTTCTTCACGTGAACGTGTAGCGTGCAGCATGCAGCGTGAACCTTCTATGGCCCAGCTGCCTAACACACGCCTGAGGGGGGATGTAAACTCCAACCAGAATAAATGAGGAAAACTCTCGCGGAGCATAAAACGGTTTGCAGTTTATGAATAATGTCTCCAGATGAGGACTGCATGATTTATTTAGAACTGTGACATCAGTACACCAACCTTCGTTAATATTAAAGCAGACTCCGCCTCCCCTCGTTTTCCCCGTGAGCTCTGTTTCGCGGTCCGCTCGGTGCAGGTGAAATCCAGGCAGGTGGAGAGAAAAGAGTCTGGGATGAGCTCACCGAGCCAGGTTTCGGTGAAGCACAAGGCAGCAGATCTGTTAAAATCTGTGTTAATTGTGTTGAGGAGCAGCAGTTCGTCCATCTTATTGGCCAGAGAGCGGATGTTAGCCAGGTGAATAGACGGGAGCGCAGTGCGAAACCCCCGCTGCCTCAGCCTGACGAGCGCGCCGGCTCGCTTCCCCCGGTGTCTCCGGCGTAATCCATAGAGAGCTGCTGCTCCTCCAACAAGTAGCTCTGAAAAATTTTCCGGATTGATGAAAGCTGATGAAAGAACTTTACTGGTGGTTAATCCAACATTTATGAGTTATTCTCTGGAGTATGTGACCAGCGAAGAAACGCAAGAAACACAACAAATACACAAAAACGTAGAAAGTACGAGAGAGCGAAGTACCGAGGCAACCATCCACGGCGCCATCTTGGATCAAATATGTTATACCACTATTTACTCTTTCACCTTTGGTGTACCTCATTTTATATTATTATTACTTAGTGTTCCGACTGATTCACAAATCACAACAAAGGAAGGAGGACAAGTTCAGAGACTGAAGATCTTAATTAATTTACTTAAAGAAAATAGAAATATTTACAAAATGAATGTATGGCGTGAGTAAGGTAATTAATCAGTAGTGTTAGACAGTGCAGGCATGTGATGATAGTGTAGCATGGAAACACCCCACCACACACACCCCACCACCACACACACACACACACACACACACGGTGACGTCTCTGTTCAAAAGGATCCAGCTGTTGGGGGTGGAGTCTAGCTGTGTTTACCTTTCTGGATTTTAATATTTGGAAGTGGTATATTTAAAGCCATTACACACAGCAAGTTATTGCTTCTCGGTCTTTTGGCTAAGATCAAGTGTAGTATCTGTTCTTATCAGTTTAATATGTGAGAGTACAAGCAATTAGTGTTTCTTTAAAGTTCATCCACTTTTCCTTTCATCAACTGAATATTTGAGAGAATAATGGTTAGAAGTGGAACTTTTGTTTTTCTTTCTCTAAATTTTTGTCGCTTTCCTCTTTAATTATGTCCATCATAAAAAAAAAAATCCTGGACTGATTCCAGTCACTTGAGCAGAAGCTGTGTTGCAGGAGGAAATCTTTGCTGACACATACTGTACGTGTCCATCTCATGTTCTAGCTGGTTTCCTTGCAACATTGTTTGCAAACAAAATAAGATTTAGCAATAAAGCTAACCTCCATACACTCATCAAAGAAAATCAAAGAATGTCAAATACTCTGCAAAAATGTACACAGTATATTTTTATTCATAACATATATGACCTGTTTTTTTTTTTACTAAACATTACATTTTAATTTAATTGACATTTTAGTTCATAATTGTTCAATAATATGTTAATGCATTGATTGGCATTTCTTAGATTTAATTGTTAAGTAATTTAAGCAATAGATAATTAATTTTAAGCTTGTATTTTTTAAGCATGATGCCTGAAATTTCCAGAAATAAACAAATTTTTTCCAAACAACAGCAGCTCTTTTGTTGTGTTCTCCTCTTCATGATCAGACATGATTGAGGTTTAATTAGTGCTGATTGGCTTTATGTAAAACGTAAAACATATGCTCAATTTCAGTGACTGACTGGAAGTCAATTACACTTGGATTTTTCCAATTTTTTGTTCATTTGTATCGAGTGGACATAACAGGCCAAAATGGGACAGTGTAATGTGGTGAATAATAATAATAATGTTATTATTATTAATACATTCAGCTTATTAATATTATTCGGCTTATAATGTTGCCATTGCATGTATTATAATACCCAGAATCCTTGTCAGCCATTCAGAAATGTGGGTATGTTTTGAAAAGTTTGAAATGCGAAAAGTGCAAAGATTATCAGTTATGCCCAAGGCTTTAGGGAGGGTCTCTGGAGTCTATGGAATACTGTGCTCTCACATTACTACAATACCCATAAGTCTGATCTCCCAAACAATCAGAAAAGCAGGAGTTTTCGCTAACCAAATCACTTCATATACAAAAAGTGAAATAAAAGCTATATCAAATTACAATAGCTACTTGTAATAGTTCGAGTTGGGGCCAAAAGCTTCCCTATACAACCTACACCATTCAATCTCACAGCTCCACACATTTCAGGTTACTATACATTTCTTTCTGTAGCTCAACGAGGCCATCTACTTCTGTTTACATCAGAGGTCATTTTAAAACAAATGATTAAAGACACATTTATTTCTGCTGAAATTCACTATATAAGCATTCCAGTGAGCCAAACATTATTGACACCAAGTTAACAGTTTCTGTAAATAGTCTGGAAGGTTCCAGAAATTGATGTAATGAATTTGAGAAGCTTCTGTTTGGCCAGTTGTCATAATTAGGGGTTACTGGGAATGCACAAGTTTGGTTTGTCCTTAGGAGCATAATACAGTACAATGCAATCCAATACAATACAGAAAAAGTCTTGGGACCACATAGACACTGCATCATTCAAGAAAGAGGCACACATTTTAACTCCCAGGGATGAACAAACATTGGTCCAAAAAGTTCAACTGAAACCCAAGACAGCAACAAAGGAACTATTAAAGGAGTTTCAGACATTAGGTATTAAATTTTGTAAAGTAGAGCGGTCATTAAGAGTCCTACATCATCATGGCCTGAAAGACTGTCACACAAGGGAGAAGCCTGTACTCTAAGGCCAGCAGAAAAAAAGCCAGACAGTGTTGTAACTTTTGGAGAAGTGTTCTCTGGTAAGATTAAACAATAACTGAACTGTTTGGCCATAATGATTAGCACTATATGTAAGACATTTTAATTCACAGAACACTATCCCAAGTGTGAAGCATGGGGGTGGTAGCATCAAAGTCACAGTGTCCACAAACTTTGACAGTATCGTTGGCAGGGCTGCCAGAATGAATTTTAACACTCTTGCTGCGTGTGCTGTGAACATGTGCACATAAAAGTGTAAGGCTTGAGGCAAATAATATCACCTGGTTGTCTTGAAGCCATTTTGTTACAACTTTGGAGTTTTGCTTTGGATACTTGCTTAGTATTTCTAGATAATCCTCCTTTCTCAGGATGCCATTGCTGCTGAACCACAGTGTCCACAAACTTTGACAGTATCGTTGGCAGGGCTGCCAGAATGAATTTTAACACTCTTGCTGCGTGTGCTGTGAACATGTGCACATAAAAGTGTAAGGCTTGAGGCAAATAATATCACCTGGTTGTCTTGAAGCCATTTTGTTACAACTTTGGAGTTTTGCTTTGGATACTTGCTTAGTATTTCTAGATAATCCTCCTTTCTCAGGATGCCATTGCTGCTGAACCACGTCATAGCTCATAACCAGAAAGTTGCTTGGACTTCAACTTTATTCTGATGCCCCACTGCCCAAGATGTGCTGCATGGTTTTGACGCTCTCACTGTGTTTAGTGTGAATGTAGGGTAAGCCATCCTCACTATTTTTTTTTAAATCATTGATTTGACTTCATGCTAACTTTGGAAAGTCTCCCTTTCATGACTTAGAAGATTCCTATATTAATTAACAGAAGAAATGACTCAATACACAGCGAAAAGAGATCAGGAAATTAGGCCTGTTATATTCAATCTGCTTCTGGAGAAATACTGACTGACATGTTGATTCACAGTCTCATATTAGTCATTTGCAATCTGATTTACATTAAAAAATACGAACCATAACTTCATATCTTATAAAGAACATTGTGATTAATTGAAATTTTGATATAAAGAGATTATCTTTCTGTCTTTCATCTATTCTTCAGCAAATATGTGACTTTCACTTCCAGTTAATAACAGTTAAAAGATGAAATATTCTTGTGGTTTGCTTTCTATTCTAGTTGAGCTGTGTGGCTTTAACCAGAGAGAAATGAGGAAATGCTCTGTGCTTCACATTCTTAGGAAAGTCAAAATTAAAAGAGTCACAGATGCATGTTCCTACCACTGCTGGTTTCTGTGGCATGTGCCATGGCTTTCAGCGCAAACACCATCAACACTTAATGAGATGAGCTCATAATGAAAGGTGAACATTATGTTAGATGTCACTTTCACATCTATAGCATCTCACTGATGACGCATTACTGTGTGCCACCAATAAATGCATCTCAACAGAGAGAGCTCAGAGAGGAAATAACCCAAAATGTGTCCATACCATCCACGGGCAGTAAGTAGAATTAATCAGAAACTGAAGCCCAATAACACAAAAGCTTTGAGTCCAGTGCTGTGCTCCCTGACCTGGATATTTTATTTGATAGTTTAGTGAAAATTGTTAAACAGTAATCAAGATGCAAAAAGGAGGAAAATCCTGAGACTCAGTGGAGGTTCGGTGCCACTAGTGCTTTACTAGTGCAATAGTGGGCCTTAGTTCCCTGTTTCTGTGAAAATCTGTTTTTGTGTGTTGTACCTGCCTTTTTATTTGGAGTATGGATCTGCTTACTTTGATATTGTCTTCCTGTACTCTGACCTCTGTTTTTAATTATGGTGAAGATCATTGGTTTGCCCTGAATTAAGGACACACTGAGTTTATTCACTTGTGTCCTGTCTGACAGCAACATTCACACCATCAGACTGTGAATGAAACGATATATTTGCTCCTTTGGAGAAAGTTAATAATTTACATCACTCATTTCAGGCCTTTTATTCACAGCTCTAACAGGAAAACTGATGATCTGCTTAAACTTTAGGCTCAAAAAACACATCACACCTAAATGTTCCTTACTGCTGACCAGTTGCTGTTATTACGGACAGCAACACCAAGACCTTTTAGTCTGAAGTACAGAAACCACACCAGCTCTCTCTCTCTCTCTCTCTCTCTCTCTCTCTCTCTTTCTGGGCATGCGTGTGTGTGTGTACTTCCTCTTTCAGTACTTATTGTTTTATTCCCCCACTATATTTGGGTATGTGGAGAGATACTTCTTATACCATTGCTATAATGCACATAATGCGGATCATGAGTAGTGAAAATATTGTGTTGATGGAGAAAATGTGTTGCATGTAATGAATCCAAATAATGGCACCCTCTCCCCCTCCACCCCCTCTCTGATTGGTATTAAAGAACACAGGAAGTTTCAAGTCTTTAACACAGATGCTACACGTTCACTCAGTCATTCAGTCAGTCATCAGAAGGGCAGGATGGAGCTCCGTCCACTCTGTGTGATGCTCTGTGAGTAAATGTTCTCTGTGTGTCTTCATTACACTGATTGGTGGTGAATTAAGTTTTGAATTACAGTAACAGGCTGAGAGTCCTGTCATCAGGTTCTGTGCGATTATTTCATTTGTCTGTAGCTAAGGTTTGAAGCTGAATTTCACATGAACAGTGCATTCTGATGTTTTTTTGGTGTGTTTAAATCCGACCCAATTTATTTTATAAGGCAAATATTAAATAATAATTAAACAAACACTATTTACAGCAAGTGCATCCTGGTGTGTCTCAGTTGTGCAGAACATTTAAAGCTGATATTTTTAACTGCTGTTATGCACTGGGAGTCAGTTTAGGATTTTATATTTTATATTTAATTCTGCATTTACTTGGAGAGATTTTCTGCACTTTATCATCTGTAAAGTGCAGAAAGTTGCTTTTGCAGATACTACGGTATGGGGCAGCACGGACATGCTTTACAAACGGCGCCCCATAAGATACACTATAAAACTCTGCAGGTCTTAGCCTCAGGCAGGAGACTGTGCCAAGCAGACAGGAAATCAAGTGACTGAGTTTATAAATGTGAGATATTTATATTCATCGAGACATGGCACCGTCTTCAATATCAGATCAGAATAGATGCTGATTTGAATAAATCTATTGGGGGATTTAAGATCATTCAAGTCTCGGGCACATTTGAATTGTTTTAAATAAAACTTCAGCTCTGCACTACACATGAGTGCAGGCTTATCACAGGTTTATATTAAAGTTTGCTCACACTATTTTTTTTTAAACTTCAAGTGTTAAAAAAGCAGACACTGTGAAAGAGGAACAACTGTTTATAGCAGCTGTAGCATCAGCAGTAACAGGAACTAAATTGAAAAGTTAGAAAAGTTGGAAGGTACAGCATGCAATTCATGAATAAACTTCAACATGTAATTGATGGCAAATTTGTCTGGTATAAGAGGAATTAAACTCTCCAAGACAGAGAATACAGTAATTGAAAATAATCTACTTTGGGATGGTAACAGTACACCTGCATCACACTGGGCCACATCACACTGCCCTCTCATCTCATCTCATTATCTCTAGCCGCTTTATCCTGTTCTACAGGGTCGCGGGCAAGCTGGAGCCTATCCCAGCTGACTACGGGCGAAAGGCGGGGTACACCCTGGACAAGTCGCCAGGTCATCACAGGGCTGACACATAGACACAGACAACCATTCACACTCACACCTACAGTCAATTTAGAGTCACCAGTTAACCTAACCTGCATGTCTTTGGACTGTGGGGGAAACTGGAGCACCCGGAGGAAACCCACGCGGACACGGGGAGAACATGCAAACTCCGCACAGAAAGGCCCTCGCCGGCCACGGGGCTCGAACCCGGACCTTCTTGCTGTGAGGTGACAGCGCGAACCACTACACCACCGTGCCGCCCTCACACCGCCCTATTGTTCATTATTTTCCTTCATCAGCAAACCCCAACTATTTTATCCCTGAATTAAACTGTCATTTCTGTTTCTCTCCCGAACTTTAGTGCTGACTGGACTCATCCACTGTTCACAAACAGGTGATTTATCTACATTTCATTTATTGCAATTTTTTTTATTTGCCTTCAATATTTACATAAAACTCGGCCTGTTCATTTCATAGATGATTAAAACAAATATCTCAAAATTTGTAAAATAATAAGTGATAAATGCATTCTTAATTTGAGACCAGTGGAATGTTATAAATCTTTCTAATGTGTCAAAGACTGTAAATCTGAGATGTCTTTCATTTTGGGGTTCTTACAGGAGCGCTAAAGGCCACACTCACACTGCAGTCTGGTGGGACAGAAGTATTCAGAGGAGAGAATGTCACCCTTAAATGTGAAATAGAGGGAGAAGCCGAGTGGACTTACATCTGGTTCAGGAATGAAACTGAAATTTCTACTATAAAGATAAGTGAATACACCTTTATGGTGAATGATGAGGCTGCATTTACCTGCATGGGAACCCGGAGTGTAGATGGCCCACAGAGCACAGAAAAGAGTAATCCTGTTCGCCTGTATGTGTCAGGTAAGTTTGTTCATCTTGATATCCTGAGGGGATGAGTAAACTGGTAGGATCGCTCCCTATGAGTTTACTGTTTTGTGTAATATTTTGTGTTCAAACTTTTCAAGCAGCAGGTGACAGTTTTCACTGATGTTTCCTCTGATAAGTAGTATTTTTGTTGCTGTAGGTCTGCATAACTAGCTTTGCCACCTGGTGAGCGAAGTATACACAAATAATCATAACCTCCTAATGAGTAGCATAGGAATTAATTACAGGGCGGGATGAGGAAGTATTCTCGACAATCTCAATTCAGTTCAATGGACATTGTCACAAAGCAGCTTGATACAAATCCAGATATAAAATTTTAAACTTTTTAACTTGCATAATGAGCAAGTCAGAGGTGACAAGGAAAAACTCTGTGATATGACAAGATTTAAACCAGATTTCAAAGGGATCCCATCCAATAGTGCGAATTAATGCTAATTGTTATCTTTGGGGGGGCGGCACGGTGGTGTAGTGGTTAGCACTGTCGCCTCACAGCAAGAAGGTCCGGGTTCGAGCCCCGTGGCCGACGAGGGCCTTTCTGTGCGGAGTTTGCATGTTCTCCCCGTGTCCGCGTGGGTTTCCTCCGGGTGCTCCAGTTTCCCCCACAGTCCAAAGACATGCAGGTTAGGTTAACTGGTGACTCTAAATTGACCGTAGGTGTTAATGTGAGTGTGAATGGTTGTCTGTGTCTATGTGTCAGCCCTGTGATGACCTGGCGACTTGTCCAGGGTGTACCCCGCCTTTCGCCCGTAGTCAGCTGGGATAGGCTCCAGCTTGCCTGCGACCCTGTAGAACAGGATAAAGCGGCTAGAGATAATGAGATGAGATGAGATGTTATGTTTGGGGTTTTCTTTGGGAGGCCAATTCCCACTCATCAGGCAGTTCTCTGCTATCACATGACAGCAACCAACCAAGGAGGGCAAAGGCTATCATATGCTTTCTCTGAGGCACTTGAAGCCAAGCAACTACATCTGTTCAACCTGCAGCTCATGTAATATCAGGGAGTGGCATCACACACTCAGAGCAAAGCGCGATCCACTCTACTCTGTATGCATCAGCTGATAGACACCCATGATTGGCTACTGTTGCTGATAGGAGTATGCCACGCCTCCCTGTCTGTAGAGAGAGTATGCCACTGCTTCCTCTTTGACAGCAGAACCGATTTTGCTCTCTTGGCCTCCTGGCCATTGATGGCTGTGGCCTAACAGTGAGTTTGAGATTCAAACTGACAATCTCCTGATGACAGGGCAAACATTGTTTTTGTGGTGTGACTCTGTTGCACATCATGCTCATGCTTACGGAAGCCACCAAAACACAAGAGCATGTTGGGTAACAGACTCGCGCAGCAGAGAAGGGTATTTTGGTGGAAGCCAGATAGCAGCAGGAGCAGTGATGACATGCGCTATTTTAATTATTAAAAGCATGCTCTATTATTCATCAATCTTAATGTATTAATAACATTCAGTAAACTTCATGGCAGTTTCAATGAAATTAGATAAAAAATAAGATTATAGTAATGGGGGAAATGACATTTTATCTGACAAAACTAAGCCTAGTTCTATTTCTCCTCCTGCAATAAACAGTTGGACCTTATCGACTGTCACCTTGATTATCCCTGAGCTCAGTGTAGTGAGAGAGCTTCTAAACAATAATGGGGAAAATGCATGATTTTGATTGTTTAATCCTGTTTCCCACCAGCTGGTAACATGTATGTAAATTGATTACACAAACGAAAGGATGTGTTCATTTGCTCATTTGTGGTTTGATAAATATGCAAATAGAATGATGTCATTGACTTTTAATGAACACCATTATCATACACATTGCATATAATGTTGCATGTGTGTTGTGCTAAATATCCATGAGTATTTGGATCAGCATGGTTTACTTATATTCCAAGTTAATGCTTGCAGAGAGGACACTTTTCTGTCTTACCTATGAAGAGCTTTGATGGGCTTTCAAATGCAAGAAAATATCTGATTGAATCAAATGGTTGTTTTTGATTAGCACTGAGGCTTCCTCTATTACTACTATTCATTATGGACAGTGAGAATGAGTTTTGCATTGTTGATATACACTTGCCTCCTGTCGAAAACAGCGTTTTTTCCTCCTGCCTCTAATAGCATTTTTTTGCACATAATGTTTGTGCAATTTGACATCTATCTTCATTTGTGCACTCTATCAAGACGTCCATCAATCTGTTATCTAAATCACTTATCTATCAGGGTCACAGGGGAAGCTGGAATCAAACTCAGGTGACTTCACCCTCAACAGGTTACCAATCTATTGGAGGGCTAACACAGAGACAAATAACCATTCACACTCACATTCATACATATGGGCAATTGAGAGTAGTCAGTTGATCTTATCCACATGTATATGGACTGTGGGAAGAAACCAGAGCGCTCAGCAGAACCTCACCCAGGCATGGGGAGAACAAGCAAACTCAACACAAAAAGGCCTGAATTGGTCACAAGGTTCGAACCCAGAACCTTCCTGTTGTGATGCACCACTGTGCCACTCCTCTCAATATATATATTTAATTTAAAAAGATTATTTCAGAGATAAACTAGTGGGAGAATTTTGGCAATGACAGTGTTGGAAAAAAAAAAAATAAAATCTTTTGAAGTTTGATTACCAATGGTGGTCTCTTAATTGTTTCCATAACTGTCTATGTATGAGATCAAATTCATGTCAAAATGATTCTAAGCTTGTGATGTTCGCATGTGTGTAAAAAGAAAAAAAAATTGCTGCTGTATAAATATTTTGTGCATGTGTAAAAAGGTTTTGCACACACACACATCTTTTGTACACATGTCAAGTTTTTGAATGGACACACAAAAACCCTCCCTTCATGTACAACATGACATTGAAGTTACAAGCTTGCGTGATTCAAGTTACAAATATGAATTTTGGCAGTTTTTTATTATGCCAGAATTATGTACCTACTAACTAGTCAATTAGCACACTGCCTACTGACCATCCAGTCAGAAGGCAAAAGATTCTAGCATGGTGCATTCTCATTACTTCCCTATGGCCATGTACTGCTGCCGTTCCAGAAAAAGAAAAATGGATCATTATGGGCAGAGATATAGTTCCTTTATACTATGTGTTCACATGCACACGATGGCTGCCTCACATATCCATCCTGAGTCCGTTTGGTGCATCTGTTTCGCATGCCCCAAAAATTAACACTTCGTACCTGCAAGAAGCAATACATGCATGAACGGTTGGGGCAGTGTTGGGACAAAATGGGGATGTGACATCTCATCTCATCTCATCATCTATAGCTGCTTTATCCTGTCCCACAGGGTCGCAGGCAAGCTGGAGCCTATCCCAGCTGACTATGGGCGAGAGGTGGGGTACACCCTGGACAAGTCGCCAGGTTATCGCAGGGCTGACACATAGACACAGACAACCATTCACACTCACACCTACGGTCAATTTAGATCCACCAATTAACCTAACCTGCATGCCTTTGGACTGTGGGGGAAACCGGAGCACCCAGAGGAAACCCACACAGACACGGGGAGAGCATGCAAACTCCACACAGAAAGGCCCTTGCCGGCCGCTGGGATCAAACCCAGGACCTTCTTGCTGTGAGGCAACAGCACTAACCACTACACCACCGTGCTGCCACGGGATGTGACATGACTGGGTCAATAGGCACGTCAGCAGTGACATGGGTGAAAGTTTTCAAGACAAGCAGAGTGACCAAGTCTGCAATTACCCACATTGCTGCCGCATAGTAACAAATATTTTTGTCAAAACAGTCGGGGAGAGATCAGTACCATTTTAAAACCTGATGTAGAAACCTCCAAAAATAAATGGAAACAAGTCTGAGACGGTTACGTAAAATGCTGGAAAAACTGATTTGGACAATTCTGATGGTGTGTTTATCAAGTGGTTATCAGACACCTGAGCAGGCTAAGCAATTTTGTCAATCATTGGTCCACTGAGATCAATTTTCCAAAGAATAATATGCTGTTTTACATCTTGCCTCTCGCCTCAGCAAAGCTGAAATCAGAATGTTGCTTCACTTCATATTAATGCCAGCACCAACTGCGTTTGAGTTTAGGAGCTAAAATGCTTCAAATTTTACATGCATCAGATATCAACAATCACATTGCGTGCCAGGTGTTAACATGACACTATGGTTCTTGACACCAAATGAAGAGGTCATCAGCAGTCCTTCACCAAGCCCTACATCTGATCCGGGATCTTCACCTGGGCCATCTACCTCGACATCCGAGCCCTCATCCAAGACCTCCTCTGAGCCCTTTACCTCATCCTGAATACCTACACCTACTCCCTCTGCCTCATCCAGAACGCCTACACTCCAAAGAGGGAGGAAGCTAGCCCAGGAGGAGCATGTAGGCCAGAATATATACAGCAGCTTTGGAAATTACATTACCATGTTCCTTAAGGAGCTGCCTCCAGATTGTGCAAAGTGATTGATGGAGGAGATTAAGCAACTTAGAATGGTGACATTTGTGTGATCAGTTTTCTGTCACTCATTTGCATATTTGTGATATCACGTGTAGGTCAATTAACCTGTTGAAGTGATTGTCCCGATTCTAGTTTGTGAGCTTGGCAGGCTATTTCCTCTGCAGAAGTATGAGATGGGGAGGGGGCCCGGGTACAGGCTGACCTCAGCTCTCTCCATTGGAAACCTGAGGTAGGGGGAGTGGGTGAAACTCTTACCTCCAACTTTGTACAGGACTAATGTAGTTAGTGAAGAGGAGAAACACACACAAAAAAAGTAAATAAATAAATAACAGTATGTAGCCATGCCATCTCTTGTATAACACTTATGATGATTAGCCTATGTTGCTTGCTATGGTTTGGGGGAAATGAGGGAATGCGAGACAGGCTTGTGACAATTCAAGGTGTGTTGTATTTCGCTTCCTTTCACATTTAGCAAGTTAATTTTACTCTTAGCCTGCATGCACACACAGTGCAGGCTGTATAACTCTCTCTCTCTCTCTCTCTCTCTCTCTCTCTACCCGCTTCTCCTGAGAGAACAAGAGATACACAAAAATAAATAAATACTCATCACATGTTACCTGCTGTATCTACCTGCTTCTGTCATGGAGGTCTAAGTAGCCAAAAAATATACTTCCATGAAAGAAGTTGCCTTCAATGCTTTTATTGCACAGAAACAATGCAAGCCTGAGTGATTTCTGGGAAAACACTGAAGTCTAAGTTTCTTCCTTTAGTTTTTAAGTTGGGTCCTTTTTTGGGCGAACCGCCCAAGGACCACACCAAAACAAAATGGTGGCTCCTATTATCTCATCTCATCTCATTATCTCTAGCCGCTTTATCCTGTTCTACAGGGTCGCAGGCAAGCTAGAGCCTATCCCAGCTGACTATGGGCGAAAGGCGGGGTACACCCTGGACAAGTTGCCAGGTCATCACAGGCTCCTATTAAAATCATTGTAAAAAGACTGTCTTTGTTTGAAACACAGACTTCTGATTGGCTGCCCCAATATGGGAATTCTCATTGGATAAAACATATTTACCATGATTTTTTCAAAAGAAAACAGACATACTAGCAATCACCATATGACATTCTAAGGGTTTTAATACTTAATTACGAGTCTGTGTTTGTCATGCCAAATGCCTTTACAATGATAATGGAGAACACAAGATGATCACATTTACGTGAGGTCGTGGAAACATTTAAATTCAAAATGTACTTAGGCTCAGCTGAAAGGACCTTGATGTTAAAATACCTCCCAAGTATGTCAATCGTAAATTCATTCTAAATAATACAACATTTTCACCATGCACTCTCTCTCTCATATCTCATCATCTCTAGCCACTTTATCCTGTTCCACAGGGTCGCAGGCAAGCTGGAGCCTATCCCAGCTGACTACGGGCGAAAGGCAGGGTACACCCTGGACAAGTCGCCAGGTCATCACAGGGCTGACACATAGACACAGACAACCATTCACACTCACATAGTGAACCATAGTGTCTCACGGTCAATATAGAGTCACCAGTTAACCTAACCTGCATGTCTTTGGACTGTGGGGGAAACTGGAGCACCCGGAGGAAACCCACATGGACAACATGCAAACTCCTCACAGAAAGGCCTTTGCCGGCCACGGGGCTCGAACCCGGACCTTCTTACTGTGAGGCGACAGCGCTAACCACTACACCACCATGCCGCCTCCCCCCCCCCTCTCTCTCTCTCTCAAAAAAAAATGTAGCAAGCTAAAACAGTTTGTGTGTGTCTGTGTATGTGGGGTGTGTGTGGGGGTGTGTGTCTGTCTGTGTGTGAGGGTGTGTGTGTTTCCGTGTCCCCAGTGTGTGACTGGAGGTGTGAGGCTCATGCAATGTTGAAATGGGACAGCAGTCTTTCTAACCTAGTCAACAATGTATCAAAAGTATAACTGTGGATATAGAGACAGACATCTTCACACCTTTTGTTGCCCCAGAGATAGAAAGCCGGGAATCCCAACACATTCTGAAGCTTAAAACTACAAGCTTGAGACAAAATTCTCTCACACCTCCTCTCTGTCCACAGCGAACAGTCCACTGTTGGAGTGTGAAGTAAATTTTCTGTATTCCCTTTGAATAAAGATGCAAGCAGGCACAAACTTGGAGAAGAGAATAGGGTTTTATTGAAACTTCAGGTTCATACCCAGGTGTTGCCCCTCTGAGCGCTTGTTCAGTGCTCACACTCTCTCCCTACATCCAGGCTTCTCGCTTCCAGCCTTCTCCCTCACAGCCTTGTCCCTCACAAAACACGAACAAAGAAGGTCTGGGTTCGAGCCCCGTGGCCGGCGAGGGCCTTTCTGTGCGGAGTTTGCATGTTCTCCCCGTGTCTGCGTGGGTTTCCTCCAGGTGCTCCGGTTTCCCCCACAGTCCAAAGACATGCAGGTTAGGTTAACTGGTGACTCTAAATTGACCGTAGGTGTGAATGTGAGTGTGAATGGTTGTCTGTGTCTATGTGTCAGCCCTGTGATGACCTGGCGACTTGTCCAGGGTGTACCCCGCCTTTCGCCCGTAGTCAGCTGGGATAGGCTCCAGCTTGCCTGCGACCCTGTAGAAGGATAAAGCGGCTACAGATAATGAGATGAGATGAGATGAGATGAGATGAGATGAGATGAGAAAACATAATGAAACATATAATTGAAATGATTGGCAAGTTGTGGCAGAGTTTTCTTACATACAGTATAGATAGTCTTCACTGCCGTCACTTTCAATCTGAGCCGACGTTGCGGCGAGTCTTGATGTTCAGTGCATAGGCTACTCATGTATACATTGTAGCCACTGCGCAAGGCTGTTCCCCCCATTGCGCTCCTGACCACGCTCTGACTTTTCTAACCACTAGCACAGTGAGATGTATTAATGTTTCCCTTCTCTGCAGAAGACACGTCATTTTTGCTATTAAAAAAAGAGATGCATTGGGTTGTTTGTGTCGTTTCCCTGCCTGTACGTCTTAATGCAGTAGCGCTCATTTAGGCTAGTTGTTTTCTTGTTTTTAAAATGAAACAAATGTCGATTTATTGTATTCTTCCCCAGCAAGCTTAGGAAGCTTAGGAACATCACTGCTCGAATATCTGCTAAACTATCATTTTAATGAGAGCACGGGTAGACAAACTAACATTTAAACATAACTTCGTTTTACTTAAGACCTTCCGTGTCAGGTTCCAGGCTCCGCCGAGCCGAGACGCGGGGTGCAGCTGCACCACTGGTGCAGAAAGCCCGCATGCTGCAGGATTTCCTCCCTATGAAGAGAGTACTAGCAGGGTCGGGAAATCCAACTTTCAGAGGCTCTTGCCGGCTTCTGATCACTTCCCTGGGAGAAATGTTTCAGAACTTTGGCTGAAGTGGCGCTGGTTATTCCAGTCTCCAGTGTCGCAGCAGAGCACAGGTTCAGCCTTCAGAATAAAATTAAAACGTCAATGAGAAGTTGTCTGTCCGAGGCAAAGACGTAAAATTTAATGACAATTGCCTCGGCAGCAGTCTCCATTGACGACTTTGATTATGCACAAGCGAGCTCCCAATTTAAATCCATGCGGGCCAGAAGGAAGGTTTGAGCTCACGCAAACAGGTCAAATTAGATTGTCACTTAAATCGTTGTAGTGGACTGTTCATATTTGAACTGCAATTGTCTTGCTACGTTGTAAAATAACATTGTTCATATGCCCGTTAAAGAACAACAGCCGCAATGTTTTTAGCGGAGGGAAAATGGGTTCACAAGTGACCGAACGTCAGAATCTCTGTTCATCTTTTTGCATCATAAATACATAAATAAATGATTAAATAATACAAGCTTGTTCTGTGAATTAATTTTTAAATGAAAATGAGTACATGAAAACACAAGTTATTAAATATATAGCATTTATAGCCTATATACATTGTCATTTAAAAGTTAAAATAAAATGACAGATAATAATGGACAATGACGGAATTTTTACGACCCTGTCCGTCAAAATGACGGACAATGAAAAAGTCTAACGTAACCACTGCCTCCAACACACACACACACACACACACACACAGAGTGCTCGCTGTTCATCTCTCTCTCTCTCTCTCTGTTTAGCAGCTTCTCGTGAAAGAACACAGGAGATACACAAAAATAAATTCCCAGTAATCCAACAAGGGTGAGACTCATCCAGGGGCGATTTCTCAGAGACAACAAGGGAAGCCGAGCTTCCCCTAAAATTCTCTCCCCAAACTGCGGCATCTATGACGTTGAATTCTCATTAAAACAATAACTTGCATAACATAATATATGCCCAAGATTGTATTTACGTTCATAGCTATCCTGTAACTTATTTGTGTGATGTCTGACGAACTTGCAGTTTGCTACGAGAATCACCTTTGCTGCCAGGCTGTAACCAGCGTTGCCAGATACTGCTGACGTTTTCCAGCCAAAATATGTTCAAAACCCGCAAAAATGCACTTAAAACCGCCCAATCTGGCAACACTGGCTGTAACATTTCTTATTTCAATGGGCTCTATGCGCTGGCAGCTGGGTATCCGTTGCAGTCTATGAGAGGGCTCTGAACAGCCAATTTCGGCTAGTTGTTATGGGTTAAAATCGACAAAATCGTCACTTCCAGGGAAGCCGGGCTTCTCTGGGACTAACGAGACAGTGGGAGGGGCAAGAAGCCGGGCTGATGAAGGATTATTGGAGGTAGTGTTTGAAAGACATGAGGAGGGCGGGCTCTGTACTTCGGCGTCGGCGAGGAACACGGAAGCATGATCAGTCCCTAGCGGATGTCGAGAAAGTGTAGTTGTGTGCCAAAGTGCTGTCCGAATTTCTTTTCATATAAACGTTTCTTCTCATTGATGTCTCTGTACATTACTATGTAAATAAATGTAAATATTACTTGTTGTGCTCCATTAACTTTCATCCATTCTATCAATTTGATCATTCGTGAATTCACTCGTTTATTTCATTTGTAGTTCAATCTGGTTGTAGGCTAGCTTGAGCCTTATTGGGATCTGCAGTGCTAGCTGCTAACAGAAATTGGTGAAGTCTCTGGAAAGCACAACCAGCGAGTATGACAGGGTCACAGACCATTTTCTGGAAAAGGAGCGGAGGGCCCCCTCCTTGAACTGCCACCTTATTGTGGTGGAGGGGTTTGTGTGCTTGAATGATCCTAGGAGCTATGTTGTCGGGGGCATTATGCCCCTGTCAGGGTTTCCCAAGGCAGACAGGTCCTAGGTGACAGGCCAGACTAAGAGCAGTTCACCAAAACCCCTATGGAGAAAAATCCAAGGACCGTGACGTCGCCCGGGATGACGCAGCCGGGGCCCCACCCTGGAGCCAGGCCTGGGGTTGGGGCTCGTATGCGAGCACTTGGTGGCCGGGCCTTTGCCCATGGGGCCCGGCCGGGCTCAGCCCGAAGAGGTGACGTGGGCCCGACCTCCTGTGGGTTCACCACCCACAGAGGTAGCAGTAGGGGACTGGTGCAATGTGGATTGGGTGGCAGTCGAAGGCAGGGGCCTCGACGACCTGATCCCCGGACACAGCGGCTGGCTGTTGGGACATGGAATGTCACTTCGCTGGGGGGGAAAGAGCCTGAGCTTGTGCGGGAGGTTGAGAGGTACCAGCTAGAGATAGTCGGGCTCACCTCCACGCACAGCTTGGGCTCTGGAACCCAGCTCCTCGAGAGGGGCTGGACTCTCCACTTCTCTGGAGTCGCCCGTGGTGAGCGGCGGCGGGCTGGTGTGGGCTTGCTTATAGCTCCCCAGCTCAGCCGCCATGTGTTGGAGTTTACCCCAGTGAACGAGAGGGTCGCCTCGCTGCGCCTTCGGATTGGGGAGAGGGCTCTTGCTGTTGTTTGTGCCTATGGCCCAAATAGCAGTATAGAGTATCCGGCCTTCTTGGAGTCCCTGGGAGAGGTACTGAGGAGTGCTCAGACTGGGGACTCCATTGTGTTACTGGGGGACTTCAATGCTCACGTGGGAGATGACAGTGACACCTGGAGGGGCGTGGTTGGGAGGAACGGCCTCCCCGATCTGAACCCGAGTGGTGTTTTGTTATTGGACTTCTGTGCTAGTCACGGTTTGTCCATAACGAACACCATGTTCGAGCATAGGGGTGTCCATAAGTGCACGTGGCACCAGGACACCTTAGGTCGGAGGTCAATGATAGACTTTGTAGTCGTTTCATCTGATCTCCGGCCCTATGTCTTGGACACTCGGGTGAAGAGAGGGGCTGAGCTGTCAACTGATCACCAACTGGTGGTGAGTTGGATCCGCTGGCGGAGGAGGAAGCTGGACAGACCTGGCAGGCCCAAACGTATGGTGAGGGTCTGCTGGGAACGTCTGGCCGAGCACTCTGTCGGGGAGGTCTTTAACTCCCACCTCCGGGAGAGCTTTTCCCAGCTTCCGAGGGAGGCGGGGGACATTGAGTCTGAGTGGACCATGTTCTCTACCTCCATTGTGGACGCAGCTGTTCGGAGCTGTGGCCGCAAGGTCTCCGGTGCCTGTCGTGGCGGCAATCCCCGAACCCGGTGGTGGACACCAGAAGTAAGGGATGCCGTCAAGCTGAAGAAGGAGTCCTATCGGGCCATGTTAACCTCCAGGACTCCCGAGGCAGCTAACGGGTATCGGCAGGCCAGGCGTGCTGCAGCTCGGGCAGTTGCGGAGGCAAAAACTCGGAACTGGGAGGAGTTCGGGGAGGCCATGGAGAAGGACTATCGGTCGGCCTCGAAGAAATTCTGGCAAACCGTCCGGCGCCTCAGGAGGGGGAAGCAGTACTCTGCCAACACTGTTTACAGTGCGGGTGGGGAGCTGTTGACCTCGACTGGGGACATTGTCGGGCGGTGGAAGGAATACTTTGAGGATCTCCTCAATCCCACCGTCATGTCTTCCACTGAGGAGACTGAGGCTGATGACTCAGAGGTGGACTCGTCCATTACCCAAGCCGAAGTCACTGAGGTGGTTTGCAAGCTCCTCGGTGGCAAGGCACCGGGGGTGGATGAGATCCGCCCTGAGTATCTCAAGTCTCTGGATGTTGTGGGGCTGTCTTGGTTGACACGCCTCTGCAACATCGCGTGGCGGTCGGGGACAGTGCCTCTGGAGTGGCAGACTGGGGTGGTGGTCCCTCTTTTTAAGAAAGGGGACCGGAGAGTGTGCCCCAATTATAGGGGAATCACACTTCTCAGCCTCCCAGGGAAGGTTTACTCCAGGGTACTGGAGAGGAGAATTCGACCAATAGTCGAACCTCGGATCCAGGAGGAACAATGCGGTTTTCGTCCTGGTCGCGGAACACTGGACCAGCTCTATACCCTTCATAGGGTGCTCGAGGGTTCATGGGAGTTTGCCCAACCAGTCCACATGTGCTTTGTGGATCTGGAGAAGGCATTCGACCGTGTCCCCCGTAGTATTCTGTGGGGGGTGCTTCGGGAGTATGGGGTTCGGGGCTCTTTGCTAAGGGCTGTCCGGTCCCTGTACGAACGGAGCAGGAGTCTGGTTCGCATTGCCGGCAGTAAGTCAGACCTGTTCCCAGTGCATGTTGGACTCCGTCAGGGCTGCCCTTTGTCACCGGTTCTGTTCATAATTTTTATGGACAGAATTTCTAGGCGCAGCCAGGGGCCAGAAGGAATCCTGTTTGGGAACCACAGGATTTCATCTCTGCTTTTTGCGGATGATGTTGTCCTGCTGGCTTCTTCAAACCAGGACCTTCAGCATGCACTGGGGCGGTTTGCAGTCGAGTGTGAAGCGGCTGGGATGAGAATCAGCACCTCCAAGTCCGAGGCCATGGTTCTCGACCGGAAAAGGGTGGCTTGCCCTCTCCAGGTTGGTGGAGAAGTTCTGCCTCAAGTGGAGGAGTTTAAGTATCTCGGGATCTTGTTCACGAGTGAGGGAAGGATGGAGCGTGAGATCGACAGGCGGATCGGTGCAGCCTCCGCAGTGATGCGGTCGCTTTACCGGTCCGTTGTGGTGAAGAAGGAGCTGAGCCAAAAGGCGAAGCTCTCAATTTACCGGTCGATCTATGTTCCGACTCTCACCTATGGTCATGAGCTTTGGGTAATGACCGAAAGGACAAGATCGCGGATACAAGCGGCCGAAATGAGTTTCCTTCGCAGGGTGGCTGGGCGCTCCCTTAGAGATAGGGTGAGAAGCACAGTCACTCGGGAGGAGCTCGGAGTAGAGCCGCTGCTGCTCCACATCGAGAGGAATCAGCTGAGGTGGCTCGGGCATCTTTTTCGGATGCCTCCTGGACGCCTCCCTGGGGAGGTGTTCCAGGCATGTCCCCCCGGGAGGAGGCCCCGGGGAAGACCCAGGACACGCTGGAGGGACTATGTCTCTCGGCTGGCCTGGGAACGCCTCGGTGTTCTTCCCGAGGAGCTGGCCGAGGTGTCTGGGGAAAGGGAAGTTTGGGCTTCCCTGCTTAGACTGCTGCCTCCGCGACCCGGTCCCGGATAAAGCGGAAGAAGACGAGACGAGACGAGACGAGACGAGGAGCGGAGGGCAGAATTTGTGTATAAATAGTGTGCATCATATAATGTTCATGAATCTGAAGTGTGTTCATTGTTCAGTAATGTTAAGAGAATGGTGGGCTCTGTGTTATAGGTTATACCTGGGTATAATATTCAAGGTTCTGTGTGTTGCATAGCCTACCTGGTTATGAATTTCCAGACTGTGTTGCAGAAGATGTTCAAGGATGTGTTGCACAGCTGGGTGTTGTGTTAAAGACTCTGTGTTGCATATCAGGGTATGATGTTCAAGGCTCTTCGTTGAATAGCCAGTGATTTTTGGATGTTTGATATTTTTGATTAAGGATATGAGGCACTAGCCTGGCAAGCCAGACTATAACATGAAATGTACAAGCAAAAATACTTTCTGCCAGTAGGTAGAGTTTTCTAGTTCACTATGCTAATGGGGCACACCTTTCTATGCTTTGATATCCGGCCTACAGGTTTTATGATGAATGCGTAAAATGGGCTTCCCCTGTTTTAAAAACCAGCAGCCGCCACTGGACTCATCATATGTTACCTGCTGGTTCTCCCTGCCTCCTCTCCGTCCACAGCTGATGCCCAACCAAGTCCCTGCTGTCACAATGACTATATTCCATTATCTGTCCAACTAGCTTCCATAACGTTGGTTATAATTTCACACAGTTTCATCATGATAATATTTGTCACCTCCAGCAAAACGATTACAGCTTAACTAGTACATTATTGATTATTTGTCTCATGGAGGGGACATAAAATTTTTCTGTGATTATACTGACTCTGTCCTGAACTCGTCTCATCTTGTCTTCTTCCGCTTTATCCAGGGCCGGGTCACAGAGGCAGCAGTCTAAGCATGGAAGCCCAAACTTCCCTTTCCCCAGACACCTCGGCCAGCTCCTCGGGAAGAACACCGAGGTGTTCCCAGGCCAGCCGAGAGACGTAGTCCCTCCAGCATGTCCTGGGTCTTCCCCGGGGCCTCCTCCTGGGGGGATATGCCTGGAACACCTCCCCAGGGAGGCATCCAGGAGGCATCCGAAAAAGATGCCCGAGCCGCCTCAGCTGATTCCTCTCGATGTGGAGGAGCAGCGGCTCTACTCCGAGCTCCTCCCGAGTGACTGTGCTTCTCACCCTATCTCTAAGGGAGCACCCAGCCACCCTGCGAAGGAAACTCATTTCGGCCGCTTGTATCCGCGATCTTGTTCTTTTGGTCATTACCCAAAGCTTATGACCATAGGTGAGAGTCGGAACGTAGATCGACCGGTAAATTGAGAGCTTCGCCTTTTGGCTCAGCTCCTTCTTCACCACGACAGACGGGTAAAGCGACCGCATCACTGTGGAGGCTGCACTGATCCGCTTGTCGATCTCATGCTCCATCCTTCCCTCACTTGTGAACAAGATCCCGAGATACTTAAACTCCTCCACTTGAGGCAGGACTTCTCCACCAACCTGGAGAGGGCAAGCCACCCTTTTCCGGTCGAGAACCATGGCCTTGGACCTGGAGGTGCTGATTCTCATCTCAGCTGCTTCACACTCGACTGCAAACTGCCCCAGTGCATGCTGAAGGTCCTGGTTTGAAGAAGCCAACAGGACAACATCATCCGCAAAAAGCAGAGATGAAATCCTGTGGTTCCCAAACAGGATTCCTTCTGGCCCCTGGCTGCGCTTAGAAATTCTGTCCATAAAAATTATGAACAGAACCGGTGACAAGGGGCAGCCCTGCCAGAGTCCAACATGCACTGGGAACAGGTCTGACTTACTGCCGGCAATGCGAACCAGACTCCTGCTTCGTTCGTACAGAGACCGGACAGCCCTTAGCAAAGAGCCCCGAACCCCATACTCCCGAAGCACCCCCCACAGAATACCACGAGGGACATGGTCAAATGCCTTCTCCAGAGCCACAAAGCACATGTGGACTGGTTGGGCAAACTCCCATGAACCCTTGAGCACCCTATGAAGGGTATAGAGCTGGTCCAGTGTTCCGCGACCAGGATGAAAACCGCATTGTTCCTCCTGGATCTGAGGTTCGACTATTGGTCGAATTCTCCTCTCCAGTACCCTGGAGTAAACCTTCCCTGGGAGGCTGAGAAGTGTGATTCCCCTATAATTGGAGCACACTCTCCGGTCCCCTTTCTTAAAAAGACGGACCACCACCCCAGTCTGCCACTCCAGAGGCACTGTCCCCGACCGCCACGCGATGTTGCAGAGGTGTGTCAACCAAGACAGCCCCACAACATCCAGAGACTTGAGATACTCAGGGCAGATCTCATCCACCCCAGTGCCTTGCCACCGAGGAGCTTGCAAACCACCTCAGTGACTTCGGCTTGGGTAATGGACGAGTCCACCTCTGAGTCATCAGCCTCAGTCTCCTCAATGGAAGACATGATGGTGGGATTGAGGAGATCCTCAAAGTGTTCCTTCCACCACCCGACAATGTCCCCAGTCGAGGTCAACAGCTCCCCACCCGCACTGTAAACAGTGTTGGCAGAGTACTGCTTCCCCTTCCTGAGGCGCTGGATGGTTTGCCAGAATTTCTTTGAGGCCAACCGATAGTCTTTCTCCATGACCTCCCCAAACTTCTCCCAGTTCCGAGTTTTTGCTTCCGCAACTGCCTGAGCTGTGGCACGCCTGGCCTGCTGATACCCGTCAGCTGCCTCAGGTGTCCTGGAGGTCAACATGGTCCAATAGGACTCCTTCTTCAGCTTGACGGCATCCCTTACTTCTGGTGTCCACCACCGGGTTCGGGGATTGCTGCCACGACAGGCACCGGAGACCTTGCAGCCACAGCTCCGAACAGCTGCATCCACAATGGAGGTAGAGAACGTGGTCCGCTCAGACTCAATGTCCCCCGCCTCCCTCAGAAGCTGGGAAAAGCTCTCCCGGAGGTGGGAGTTAAAGACCCCCCCTGACAGAGTGCTCGGCCAGACGTTCCCAGCAGACCCTCACCATACGTTTGGGCCTGCCAGGTCTGTCCAGCGTCCTCCTCCGCCAGTGGATCCAACTCACCACCAGGTGGTGATCAGTTGACAGCTCAGCCCCTCTCTTCACCCGAGTGTCCAAGACATAGGGCTGGAGATCAGATGAAACGACAACAAAGTCTATCATCGACCTCTGACCTAAGGTGTCCTGGCGCCACGTGCACTTATGGACACCCCTATGCTCGAACATGGTGTTTGTTATGGACAAACCGTGACTAGCACAGAAGTCCAATAACAAAACACCACTCGGGTTCAGATCAGGGAGGCCGTTCCTCCCAACCACGCCCCTCCAGGTGTCACTGTCATCGCCCACGTGAGCATTGAAGTCCCCCAGTAGCACAATGGAGTCCCCAGTCTGAGCACCCCTCAGTACCTCTCCCAGGGACTCCAAGAAGGCCGGATACTCTATACTGCTATTCGGCCCGTAGGCACAAACAACAGCAAGAGCCCTCTCCCCAATCCGAAGGCACAGAGAGGCGACCCTCTTGTTCACTGGGGTAAACTCCAACACATGGCAGCTGAGCCTATTGTCCTGAACTCAATAAGGGGAATTTCCAAAGCTGATAATACTTACATACTTTTACTTAAATAAGGTTTTGAAAACACAATTTTATTTGTAGGCGGTACGGTGTTGTAGTGGTTAGCACCATCGCCTCACAGCAAGAAGGTCCTGGGTTCGAGCCCAGCGGCCAACGAGGGTCTTTCTGTGTGGAGTTTGCATGTTCGCGTGGGTTTCCTCTGGGTGTTCCGGATTCTCCCACAGTCCAAAGACATGCAGGTTAGGTTAATTGGTGACACTAAATTGACCATAGGTGTGACTGTGAGTGTGAATGGTTGTTTGTCTCTGTGTCAGCCCTGCGATGACCTGGCGACTTGTCCAGGGTGTACCCCGCCTTTCGCCCAAAGTCAGCTGGGATAGCTTGCCTGCGACCCTGTAGAGCAGGATAAGTGGCTACAGATAATGGATAGATTGATGCCCTGGCATCACATACAGCCATCAGGATACAACTATCCTATGTGGAAGTTCCTACTACCATGACTGGGGCATGGACTCTGATGTGTTTACCACCTATTGCCCCAACACAGTTGTAAATGTTCCATAAATAGCAGAAATCATTCTGGAGCTGCTTCCACTGATCTTCAGTGGGGAAAGTTACAACCTCATCCTCTAGATCAGTCCATATAGTTTTGCTGACATCTTTGACTAAACATCCAAATGGCACTGATCCAAGTTTGTAGCTTGCTGATAAGGCTCAGTAGCTGCTCCTGTTGTTAGAAAGCAGAGATGGTGAAGTAGTTGATTCCATTCCCCTCAGAATTCTGTTTCCCTTTCCACCACTGTATTACAAGTCTTGTTTATTTGCCAGGTTACCATACGTATTTACAGAGCAAAAATATATCTGTGCGAACAAAACTTTTCACACATGCACAAAATATTTCTACAGCTGCAAAACTTTTTACAAATTCAAACATCATTTCACAAGCTCAAAATCTTTTTGGCATTAATTTAATCCCATATATATATATATATATATATATATATATATATGGGCGGCACGGTGGTGTAGTGGTTAGCGCTGTCGCCTCACAGCAAGAAGGTCCGGGTTCGAGCCCCGTGGCCGGCGAGGGCCTTTCTGTGCGGAGTTTGCATGTTCTCCCCGTGTCCGCGTGGGTTTCCTCCGGGTGCTCCGGTTTCCCCCACAGTCCAAAGACATGCAGGTTAGGTTAACTGGTGACTCTAAATTGACCGTAGGTGTGAATGTGAGTGTGAATGGTTGTCTGTGTCTATATGTCAGCCCTGTGATGACCTGGTGACTTGTCCAGGGTGTACCCCGCCTTTCGCCCATAGTCAGCTGGGATAGGCTCCAGCTTGCCTGCGACCCTGTAGAACAGGATAAAGCGGCTAGAGATAATGAGATGATATATATATATATATATATATATATATATATATATATTCAATGCTGCAGGTAGTCTATGGAGACTATGCACGTGACATCATCATGGCATGTTTATTGAGTTAACCGCCATGTTGGATGGAAACAAACAGTGGCTGGATTGTATGATTCTGAACAAAAAATCATGATAAATTCCTGCTCTGCTGTTGGGTGTCACAGTCATTATGATGAGTCAAGAGATAGGCTATCTTTCTACAGGAGTCCAGCTGCACCAGTTGATCCTACGAATAGAGACAGGTGGATTGCAGAGATAAATCACAAAGATTTGACTCTGACTGTATAGATGGCTATGCAGTGAACACTTCAACTGTAAATGGCTCATCAGCTGTTGTTTACAATGCAGTTTCATCCTCTGGACTTGATGATCGGAAGTATTTTGCTATTTACCCTTTAAATATCTCTGAACTGAGATAGTAGAGACGGATGGTTACTGCATTCTTTTCAGAAACGTTTTAATCCCGCTTGGAAAATTAGTTTGCAGTTCGCTATTCAGAATTCTGCAAGCTATAAAAATGTTGTACACGAACAAAAAAACATGAATATTGGCTTATTTTGATCATGCTGATTTGTGAATTCAGAAAATATAAACAAATGACCTCAAAACTGTTGGTAATACATTTTTTTCAGTTGATATTTTTATTCTTTTAATGTCAACACTGGATCTCCCCATGACTCTCAACCAATCTCTGCCCTCTTCTTTAATTTTCTCATAAGTATGAGCATCAAAGGTATTTTCTAAAATCAAATAAAAGGTTGCCAGTTTGATTCCCCAGACCAGCAGGAATGGCTGAAATGCCCGAGAGCAAAGCACCTAACCCCCAACTGCTCCCCAGGCTGCTCTGGGTATGTTGTATATCACTCTGGATAAGAGCATCTGAAAATGCCAGTAATGTAATGTAATGTAAAATCAACATTAGTATTGTCTGCCATTTCCTGCCAAAAGTTGCTAAGCTGCTAGCTGAAGAGGTGAAAGCTATTTAGACTTAAACAACAAATTTCAGAAACAATCCAACAGAACTTTTTACTTTCAATGTCTTTGCAATTTACAAATTATAGCACCACTGTAGCCTCCAAGCAAATCTCTGATTCGCAGTGAGATGTTTAAGGGCTTCCCATGTAGTCTCAAACAATTGCAACTGGAATAAAAGTATTTAATATGTTTGTTCATGCAAAATAAAATGTCTTGCTCAAACAATTGTAGAGAAATGAATCATTTATGCAGTGACATGGTGGTGTAGTGGTGAACACTGTTGCCTCACAGCAAGGAGGTTCTGGGTTTGAGCCCAGCGGCTGATGGAGGCCTTTCTGTGTGGCGTTTGCATGTTCTCCCTGTGTCTGTGTGGGTTTCCTCCAAGTGCTCTGGTTTCCCCCACAGTCCAAAGACATGCAGGTTTGCTTAATTGGTGGCTCTAAATTGACCATAGGTGTGAGTGTGAATGGTTCTTTGTCTCTATGTGTCAGCCCTGCGATGACCTGGCAACTTGTCCATGATGTACCCTGCCTCTTGCCCATAGTCAGCTGGGATAGGCTCCAGTTTGCCCATGACCCTGGACAGGATAAGCAATTACAGATAATGGATGGATAATCGCTTACGGTATGCATGTAAAATAAACATATATGCTTCATTTTTTGCGAGTCAGCTGCTGCTCCATTCATTTTCCATCCAGTATGATGACATAAACAAATGTGATGTGGTTTTATGATATCGGTGCATCGTGTCTATAGCTGTTAAATTGAAAATGAATACAGTGCCTTGAAAAAGTATTCATACCCCTTGAACTTTTTCACATTTTTCCACCTTACAACCACGAACTTAAAAGTTTTTTATTGAGATTTTATGTGATAGACCAACACAGAGTAGCACATGATTGTGAAGTGAAATGAAAATGATAAGTGGTCTTCGAAATTTTAAACAAATAAAAATCTGAAAAATGTGGTGTGCATTAGTATTCAGCCCCCCTGTATCAATACTTTGTAGAGCCACCTTTTGCTGCAATTACAGCTGCAAGTCTTTTGTGGTATGTCTCTACCAGGTTTGCACATCTAGACACTGAAATTTTTGCCCATTCTTCTTTGCAAAATAGCTCAAACTCAGCCAGGTTGGATAGAGAGCATCTGTGGACAGCAATTTTCAAGTCTTGCCAATGGGATTTAGGTCTGGACTTTGACTGGGCCATTCTAACACATGAATATTCTTTGATCTAAACCATTCCATTGTAGCTCTGGCTGTATGTTTAGGGTCATTGTCTTGCTGGAAGGTCAATCTCCTTCCCAGTCTCAAGTCTTTTGCAGCCTCCAACAGGTTTTCTTCTAGGATTGCCCTGTATTTGGCTCCATCCATCTTCCCATCAACTCTGACCAGCTTCCCTGTCCCTGCTGAAGAAAAGCATCCCCATAGCATGATGCTGCCACCACCATGTTTCACAGTGGAGATGGTGTGTGCAGGGTGATGAGCAGTGTTAGTTTTCCACCACACATAGCGCTTTGCATTTAGGCCAAAAAGTTCAACTTTGGTCTCATGTGACCAAAGCACCTTCTTCCACATGTTTGCTGTGTCCCCTACATGGCTTCTGGCAAACTGCAAATGGGACTTCTTATGCCTGTCTTTCAACAATGACTTTCTTCTTGCCACTCTTCCAAAAAGGCCAGATTTGTGGAGTGTATGACTTATAGTTGTTCTGTGCACAGATTCACCCACCTAAGCTGTGGATTTCTGCAGCTCCTCCAGAGTGATCATGGGCCTCTTGGCTGCTTCTCTGACCAGTGCTCTCCTTGCTCGCTCTGTCAGTTTAGGTGGATGGCCATGTCTTGGTAGGTTTGCAGTTGTGCCATACTTTTTCCATTTTTGAATGATGGATTGAACAGTGCTTCTTGAGATGTTCAGAGCTTGGGATTTTTTTTATAACCTAACCCTGCTTTAAACTTCTCCAGAACTTTATCCCTGACCTGTCTGGTGAGTTCTTTGGTCTTCATGATACTGTTTGTTCTTCAGTGTTCTCTAACAAACCACTGAGGCCTTCACAGAACAAGTGTATTTATGCTGAGGGTAAATTACACACAGTAGGACTCTATTAACTAATTAGATGACTTCTGAAGGCAATTGATTGCACTGGATTATATTTAGAGGTATCAGAGTACAGGGGGCTGAATACTAATGCACACCACATTTTTCAGATTTTTATTTGTTTAAACTTTTGAAGACCATTTATCATTTTCGTTTCACTTCACAATTATGTGCTACTCTGTGTTGGTTTATCACATAAAATCTCAATAAAAAACTTTTAAGTTCATGGTTGTAAGGTGGAAAAATGTGAAAAAGTTCAAGGGGTATGAATCCTTTTTCAAGGCATTGGACAAGAATTTCAAGCAATAGGCTATTGCACACATTTGTATATGAATTGTGTGTATAGGGTTGAAGGTTTTAGGTTAGCCTGAGACAAGATTGAAAGGCCATGATGTTCAGAACATGCACTGGGGACTTATTTGATTCACATACTTTAAAATACATCTTTGTGAACATTTAACACAAATCTGCTCATCGACTCAACTCTCATCTCCAACCCCAATTCCAAAAAGTTTGGAACACTGTGTAAAATGTAAATAAATCAGAATGGGATGATTTCCAAATCATGGAAAACTTATATTTAATTGAAAATAGTACACTGACAACATATCAAATGTTGAAACTGAGAAATTGTATTGTTTTTTGCAAAAATATATTCTCATTTAGAATTTAGTGCCAGCAACATGCTTCAGAAAAGTTTGGACGGGGCAACAAAAGGCTGAAAAAGTTGTGTAATGCTAAAAAAAAAAAATCTAATTTGGTTAATTGACAACAGGTCAGTAACATGATTGGATATCAAAAAAGCATCCCAGAGAGGCAGAGTCTCTCAGAAGTAAACATGGGGAGGAGTTCACTGCTCTGTGAAAGACAAATAGCACAACAGTTTAAGAATAATGTTCCTCAATGTAAAATTGGAAAGAATTTGGGGATCACATCATTTATTGTACATAATATCATTCAAAGATTCAGAGAAATCACTGTATACAAGGGACAGGGATGAAAACCAACATTAGATGCCCATGATCTTTGGGGCCTCAGGCGACACTGCATTAAAAACAGACATTTGAAGAACAAGAAGAAGAAGCCTTTATTTGTCACATGCACACTCAAGTACAGTGAAATTCACCCTCTGTATTTCACCCATCTGAAGTAGTGAACACACGCACACACACCCAGAGCAGTGGGCAGCCATATTACAGCGCCCGGGGAGCAGTTAGGGGTTAGGTACCTTGCTCAAGGGCACTTCAGCCCAAGGCCGCCCCATGTTAACCTAACTGTGTGTCTTTGAACTGTGGGGGAAAATGGAGCACCTGGAGGAAACCCACACAGACACAGGGAGAACATGCAAACTCCACACAGAAAGGCCCCCATTGGTCACTGAGCTTGAACCCAGAACATTCTTGCTGTGAGGCGACAGTGCTAACCACTACACCACCGTGCTGTTTGGAGGGGAAATCACTGTATGAGCTCAGGAACACTTCAGAAAACTATCATCTGTGAAAACAGTTCATTACTGCATCCACAAATGCAAATTGAAACCAGATATAAACAATATCCAGAAACACCGTCACCTTCTCTGAGCCCGAGCTCTTTTACGATGGACTGAGGTGAAGTGGAAAATTATCCCGAGGTCTGATGAATCAAAAGTAGAAATTTTTTTTAGAAATCTTGGACACCACATCCTCCAGGCTAAAGAGCAGAGGACCATCTGGCTTGGTATCAGCACAGTTCAAAAGCCAGCATCTGTGATGGTATAATGTTGCTTTAGTGCACATGACATGGGTAGCTTGTACATCTGGGAAGGCATCATTAATGCTGAATGATATATACACATTTCAGAGCAATATGCTGCCATCCAGATGACATCATTTTCAGAACTCTTTGCTTATTTCAGTAAGACGATGCCAAACTGCTTTCTGCACTGATTACAGCTGTATGGCAACATTGGACAACATTTCACTTTCAAAACTACAGCAATTGGTCTCTTCAGTTCCCAAACGTTTACAGAGTGTTGTTAAAAGTAGAAGTGATGCAACACAGTAATAAACATGCACCTGTCCCAACTTTTTTGAAATATGTTGCTGGAATCAAATTCAAATTGAACATGTGTTTTTCAAAATATCCTCATATTTGGGTGGCACAGTGGTGTAGTGGTTAGCGCTGTCGCCTCACAGCAAGAAGGTCCGGGTTCAAGCCCCGTGGCCGGTGAGGGCCTTTCTGTGTGGAGTTTGCATGTTCTCCCCGTGTCCACGTGGGTTTCCTCCGGGTGCTCCGGTTTCCCCCACAGTCCAAAGACATGCAGGTTAGGTTAACTGGTGACTCTAAATTGACCGTAGGTGTGAATGTGAGTGTGAATGGTTGTCTGTGTCTATGTGTCAGCCCTGTGATGACCTGGCGACTTGTCCAGGGTGTACCCCGCCTTTCACCCGTAGTCAGCTGGGATAGGCTCCAGCTTGCCTGCGACCCTGTAAAAGGATAAAGCGGCTAGAGATAATGAGATGAGATCCTAATATTTCTCAGTTTCAATATTTGATATGTTGTCTTTGTACTATTTTCATTGAAATATCGGGTTTACATGATTTTCAAATGATCACATTCTGATTTATTTATGTTTTACACAGCATTCCAAACTTTTGGAATTGGGGTTGTATTCTCTCAACACTCTATGCAAATGGAAACACAGAAAATGTTCGTGGGAAGTTTATCAGTAATCTATTCAACCTTGTGTGGTGATGTTATTGTTCTACACTCAGTGTTCATGGGCCTGACAGGGCAGCATGGTGGTGCAGTGGTTAGCTCTGTCGCCTCACAGCAAGAAGATTCCAGATTTGAACATCATGGCCGACGGGGGCCTTTCTGTGTGGAGTTCGCATGTTCTGTCCGTGTCTGTGTGGGTTTCCTCCAGGTGCTCCGGTTTCCCCCACAGTTCAAAAGACATGCAGGTTAGGTAATATACCCAGCCTCTGGGGTTGCACAAGCCAGTGCATACTTAGTATCAGTCCCAAGCCCGGATAGAATGGGGAGGTTTGCGCCAGGAAGGGCATCCGGTGTAAAACCTACGCCAAATCAAATATGTGGAACAGATCCACTGTGGTGACCCCTAACAGGAGCAGCCAAAACTTGTTGGTCTTTGGTCTGACAGACCTGCACCATTATTTATATTGTAAAACAATAAATCATTATCAAGTTCTGCTGAAATATTTTACAAATGTTTACTTCATATCCTTTACAAGCAGTGTAACCAAAACATGCTTAATATTTACCTATTTACCTTTAAAAAAACTCAATAAACTTTTGTTATTTCGTTTGTTGCAAACACTTTAAATGAGGACTGTAATGGTACAAATCATTATCATGAATGAAGATAAAACAAGAGTTTATAACAAGATGATCAGGCTGATCACACTGTTATCATTCTACTGGTTTTGGAAAAAAAAACAATTTGATCATTACTGTGATGATCTGGTGACTTGTCCAGGGTGTACTGCACCTCTCGCCCGCAGTCAGCTGAGAGAGGCTCCAGCTTGCCTGCGACCCTGCGGTTACAAATATTGGACGGATATCTGATCATTAATTGTTAAGTAAAAAGTGCTTGTAGTTTTGTTTTAGAAAATATCTCTATCATGGCTTCACTAGATACAAAGTCATGTTACTGACACCTGAAAATTATTTATTTTTTATATACGAACACAAAAGTGCAGATTAAACAAAATAATTTCAAACAACACATGGAAAAGCAAATTTAACAGTGAACACAGTGAACTTTACACTTCAGTTCAATATGAATTTCATAAATATAAAGACAAAAGCGTCTTTATCTAAAGAGCTGCGTTCAAACTTTGTAAAAAAAATCATTCCACTGTAATTTTTTCAATAAATGTTGAATCAGAAAGCAGAGAGAGGACAAAACTAATTCTTATGTTGTAAAGATAAAAGCAGCTCTGATACCCTGATAATTTCATACCAACAGAAAAACCCAAACCGACTGTGAGTGTGAATCCTCAGAGCTCCATCTACACTGGAGACACAGTTACTCTGAGCTGTAATCTGCAGACGACTGGATGGAGATTTCTCTGGTACACAGATCCTCAGAAATCAAATCCCCTGTCCCCTGGAGCCCGAGACACCAACACACTCAGTGAGACGCTCTCTAATGAAGGACAAATAAATTACTCCTGTAAAGCACAGAGGGGAAACTATGACTCAGAGTTCAGTGATCCAGTCACGATTATAGTGAGCGGTACGTCATCTTTTCTACTTTTTCACTACAGATTAAGAAATTCGGAAGACTGTGAAGAATTGTTGATGTTGCGATACTGGAATCATTGACGTTTTTATTATCTTTGTATAGTGAGACCAAAGCCGAAGGTGAACATACAGCCAGCTGAGCATGTGTTCACTGGAGAATCCGTCACTCTCACATGTGACCTACAGACTGGACGATCCTGGTCATATCACTGGTACAGGGATAATAAAGAACTCAGTGATGCTGCAGGAGAGAAAACATACACAATCCGTAATGTTGAGACCTCTCATCAAGGTCTTTATACATGTAAAGGAACACAGCCATCAGACCCAAAATACACACAGACCAGTGATGCTGTTACACTGGCTGTATCAGGTGAGTGTGTTTTATCTCTCATATTGTCTATTACAGTAACATTTTAAAGTGTTTACATGCATTTTTCACATGTGACAGAGGACTCTGTCATGGGCCACTGCAGCATTTCATCTTAATTATTAAATATTCAATTGCCTCACGCACATACAAATAGGTTTTTTTACACACACACACACACACACACACACACACACACACACACACACACACACACACACACACACACACACACACACAAAATTAGCCTCTACCTTAATTCCATATACTGACACAGCAAAACTAAAAAAAAATCATCTTTATCCTGCTGTATGAAACGCTCATCAAATTTGCAGACACATCTCAGGACATTTATTGGACTAATAACTGTTGTGTTTCACAAGTTGCTGAATTCTGTGATGCCTGTTAACTTGTTTATTTTACACAACATGCTGCCTTGGGTCTGTCAGCCAGGGTTTTTGGGTTCTACACTATGGGAACTATAAGGAAGCTCTGATCCCATACCTTCCTGCAAAATTACCTACAGGCCCGTCTGGTTTTCATCAAATCTTCTGCCCTTGATAATCGGGCTGATAGCACTGTTACCATTCTACTGGCAAAAAAAAAAACAAGAAAAAAAACTAGTTGATCATTAATTGTTCGCTAAAAAGTGCTTGTTTTAGAAAAGATCTCTATCATGGCTTCACTGGATACAAAGTCATGTGATTGACACCTGAAATGATTTCTTTTTTTGTACATGAACACAAATGTACAAATTTAACACAACAGTTTCAAACAACACATGGAAAAAGTAAACTTAAATATAAATACAATGAACTTCAGTTCAGTCGTGAATTTCATAAAGACAAATGCATCTTTATCTAAAGAGCTGCGTACATACTTTGTAGAAAAATCATTCAACTGTAGCTTTTTCAATAAATGTTGAATCAAAAGGTCCAGAAAGGACTGAAATAATTCCTATTTTATGAAGTTAAAAACAGCTCTGATACCCTGATAATTTCATATCAACAGAAAAACCCAAACCGACTGTGAGTGTGAATCCTCAGAGCTCCATCTACACTGGAGACACAGTTACTCTGAGCTGTAATCTGCAGTCGACTGGATGGAGGTTTTTCTGGTACACAGATCCTCAGAAATCAAATCCCCTGTCTGGAGCCCGAGACACCAACACTGCAGCTCCATCTACACTGTCTTGGTGTCTCGGGCTCCAGACAGGGGATTTGATTTCTGAGAATCTGTGTACCAGAAAAACCTCCATCCAGTCGACTGCAGATTACAGCTCAGAGTAACTGTGTCTCCAGTGTAGATGGAGCTCTGAGGATTCACACTCACAGTCGGTTTGGATTTTTCTGTTGGTATGAAATTATCAGGGTATCAGAGCTGTTTTTAACTTCATAAAATGAGACGCTCGACTGCAGATTACAGCTCAGAGTAACTGTGTCTCCAGTGTAGATGGAGCTCTGAGGATTCACACTCACAGTCGGTTTGGATTTTTCTGTTGGTATGAAATTATCAGGGTATCAGAGCTGTTTTTAACTTCATAAAATGAGACGCTCTCTAATGAAGGACAAATAAATTACTCCTGTAAAGCACAGAGGGGAAACTATGACTCAGAGTTCAGTGATCCAGTCACGATTACAGTGAGCGGTATGTCATCTTTTCTACTTTTTCACTACAGATTAAGAAATTAGGAAGACAGTGAATAATTGTTGATGTTGCGATACTGTAATCATTGAAGTATTTATTATCTTTGTATAGCGAGACCAAAGCCGAAGGTGAACATACAGCCAGCTGAGCATGTGTTCATTGGAGAATCCGTCACTCTCACATGTGACATACGGACTGGAGGATCCTGGTGGTATCACTGGTATAGGGATAATAAACAACTCAGAGATGCTGCAGAAAAGAAAACATACACAATCCATAATGTTGAAACCTCTCATCAAGGTCTTTATACATGTAAAGGAACACAGTCATCAGACCCAACATACACACAGACCAGTGATGCTGTTATACTGACTGTATCAGGTGAGTGTGTTTTATCTCACATATTGTCAATTTCAATAACATTTGAAAGTGTGGGGCGGCACAGTGGTGTAGTGGTTAGTGCTGTCGTCTCACAGCAAGAAGGTCCGGGTTCGAGCCCCGTGGCCGGCGAGGGCCTTTCTGTGTGGAGTTTGTATGTTGTGTCCGTGTGGGTTTCCTCTGGGTGCTCCGGTTTCCCACACAGTCCAAAGACATGCAGGTTAGGTTAACTGGTGGCTCTAAATTGACCGTAGGTGTGAATGTGAATGGTTGTCTGTGTCTATGTGTCAGCCCTGTGATGACCTGGCGACTTGTCCAGGGTGTACCCCGCCTTTCGCCCGTAGTCAGCTGGGATAGGTTCCAGCTTGCTTGCGACCCTGTAGAACAGGATAAAGCGGCTAGAGATAATGAGATGAGATGAGATTTGAAAGTGTTTACATGCATTTTTCACATGTGACTGAGGACTCACGGCCCACTGCAGCATTTCATCTTAATGGTGAAACATTAATTGGACACAATATGGGAGCTAAAAGGAAGCTGCTAATGTGATTTAATTATTATATTTTAATAAGTAATTATGTTTTTATTTTGTCATACTATTAATGCTAGTGTAGTTAATTAGTGTCGATAGCCGTCTGTTTTAATTCCAGTTTCATTCTCATCATGTTGGCAGTCATTGTTAGTGGCTCATTCCTAGAATAAGGAGATTATTCAATTCCACCATTTTTGGACATCAGCCGTTCTTCTCTAGTAGAGTGCTGATGAACTGGTGCTGGAGACGTTTCTGTGCAGTTGAAAAGTTTGTGTTCTTATTTCTGCTGTCCTTTATATCCTCTTATGTCCAACATCCATGTATGTCTCCTTTTTTTTTTTTTTGTAAGTGCTGGGTATTACTGTCAATCAGATTCCTTGTACATACAAGCACACTTGGCCAATAATAATGCTGAAGATGAGGCTGAATTTGATTCATGTATTAATATTATCCTCATTACTGATGAACCATCATTGTTTACAACACAATAATTAAAACACACGATAGTTAAAAGAGAGATTACCTTTTAAAAATTTGATTAAAATTCACGATTGCTTTCACAGCTTTCTGCTGATATCAGTGTGTGCTCACTCATAAGCAAGCACTGTCTTCCATCATCTGAGGCATTTGTTTATTTCTTATGGCTAAGTGCAGACAGATCGTTCTGTCCTCTGATGATACAGTGGCGTTTCTTTCATCATTAACTGCATGGTTTGTTTTATTTGTCTGAATGTGTTGTTTTGTGTTGGCTCACTTTGTCTCTTTTTTTTTTGTCATTAATTATTGCTAAAATAGAAACTGACTGATTTCCAGAAAATATTCTCAGTGGTATTCTTTGTCCCTGACATCATGAGGATGTGCTTTGATAGAGATTAGAGGTATATTTTTAGAAAAATGTACAGACTGTGAGAACTGATCCCATCCTGTGGAATGTAGGGAATTACAGCTTAATGTGTAAATCACTGCTTACACGCATAATACTACATATTAAATTATTCAGCTCCAACATAACTGCATGTCGGCTACTTGTTCCTGAGAAGCCCACAGCATTTTTCATGAGCTTTAGTTAGTTTTTTAATTGGTCATGTAGACCAGTTACTTAGCCTGTATCTAGGTATTCATATTTATTGCTCCAAAAACTATTTGCAGCTCACATTCCCCTTGTTTAGGAAATAGGAATCTGTTACATTACTGCTGTAAAGTAATTTCACATTTTCATAGATGAGAAATAATGAGGGACTGATGGACTTTGTGTGAATAAGGTAGAGTGGGAGATACAGATTTCTGCTGTGTTCAAATAATTTTAGTGGTGTGTGTGTCTTTCTGTCTGTCTATGTCAGGCAGCAGCACTAATCGCTTTTATTGACATTTGGGCAAAATACAAGTGTTCAGAAGAAAAAAAAACAAGACGTAACATTTCCAATATGTCTTCACTGACTCAAAATCACTTTTACCCGATACACCCTTTGAAATAAAATGGTATTGAGAAGAGAGACTGAAGATCTGCATCATAACACAGCAGTTATTGTTTGACCTTCACTCTGATCACAGTGAACATCTCATCTCATCTCATCTCATCTCATTATCTCTAGCCGCTTTATCCTTCTACAGGGTCGCAGGCAAGCTGGAGCCTATCCCAGCTGACTACGGGCGAAAGGCGGGGTACACCCTGGACAAGTCGCCAGGTCATCACAGGGCTGACACATAGACACAGACAACCATTCACACTCACATTCACACCTACGGTCAATTTAGAGTCACCAGTTAACCTAACCTGCATGTCTTTGGACTGTGGGGGAAACCGGAGCACCCGGAGGAAACCCACGCGGACACGGGGAGAACATGCAAACTCCACACAGAAAGGCTCTCGCCGGCCCCGGGGCTCGAACCCAGGACCTTCTTGCTGTGAGTCGACAGCGCTAACCACGACACCACCGTGCCGCCCCCACAGTGAACATTTAAATTTAATATCACTATTTTCATCCTCAACATCTGACGAGTTTAAAATTCCAAAACAATAGAAAAGTCATCATAAGGTGAAGTTGTTTATCTACAGGACGCGTCATCACAGAGACAGTAATACTGTGTTTCACTGTAGAAGTGATTAGTGAGGTAAAGTCTTCACACCCTGAGCTTGTGTTTCATTTCTAACAGAAAAACCTAAACCTGAACTCAGATCAGACCTTAAAGGAGCTGCACTGACAGGAAACTCAGTGACTCTGTACTGTACACTGAAGCTGCAGTCTGCTGGATGGAAGTTTTACTGGATCACATCCACACAGAGATCTGAGACTGATTCACACGACTACACCATTGGATCAGTTCAAGTCTCTGATGGAGGTCAGTACAAGTGCAGAGCTGGAAGAGGAAACCCAGTCTACTACACACACTACAGTGATGCACTCTGGGTAAATGTTATTGGTGAGTAAGAGGCTTTCTGTTAAATGATTCTGTACAACACTGAACATATAAACACCATGTGAACAGTGTCACAATATAGCAATATTTAGACAACGACATACAGAGAACTCTTTTAACTAACTGATGTTATGAAAGTTATTAAAGAGAGACAGTGTGATCACGGCTGAGCAGCGCTGGTGTGAGGTGAACTGGTGACACAACACTAGTTTAGATTTGGGAGAAAATGTCACCAACAAAACCTGTAAAACTCTTTTAACAAGCAGCTCAGAGGCTGTAAAAGGGGCTTCATAAAGTTACTGCTTCAGAAACATCAACATGCTCGAGTTGAGACCTGCCTGCCCTTAGCAAAAAGAAGTTTATTCAAGTGTACTATGAACAGGGGCGGACTTACCATTAGGCAAACCAAGGCGGTTGCCTAGGGCCCCCAAAATTTGGGGGCCCCTAACAGTCAGCCCCGTCACGGTAAACACCAAACAATATATATGTAATCTTAATTTGTCTCTGATATTAAGTAGTCAACGATATAAATGGAAAAACACATCAAAAGAGCATCAGAATATCGAATTCATGTGTATATAGTATTTGTCCCAGCACGCCCCCCTGGTTGTTTTACATTGGACTAGTCCATGATCTGACGACGTAGACAGGTGCGCGATGGGAATTCAAACCAAAGCAGCGGGAACTGTAAACAAGATGAAGCGCAGTTATGAGAGTGGTTGCGCTAAACGAAAAAAAAAGGGCACAAAGCAAAAAGAATGCAGCTGCACTTCTGAAACTAACTACATTTTTCAAATCGCCTGAGTCTGCTACAGCCTCAACCTCCACTGTTGAGGAATGTGTTCGTGTAGTTTGGGTTCCATACCTCTGCACACCACCTTTCTATGAAGACTTTGGAGAAGCCAGCATATAAGTAGGACTTTCTTTCTCATATGATTATGATGAACAATGGACATTTGGAGATTAAGGACTTTTCAGTAATGTACTGGCTGCAACCTTTAAAAACTCATACCTCTCTCTTTCTCTACCCCCCCCCCCCCCACACACACACACAATCTCTCTCTCTCTCTCTCTCTCTCACACACACACACACACACCCCTGTGGCAGCGGGGGTGTGGTCAAGCGCCGGTCTGTGACAGGAGGGCGGAGTCAGGGAAGGTAAGTGGCAGAATCACTTCACCTGAGAGCAATTAACCTGTGTTTGTGTGTCTTCCCAGTGACCGTGCCCTATATGAGGAGGGAGAGTGAGAGCGGAGGTAGCTCATCTCCAGACCAGACGCCGGTTGTGTGTGTGTGTGTCTGAGTGGGAAGTTGTTCACTGAAAATTGTAGCAATAAACGCCATATTAACCAACCTCATCTCTGTCCTGCCATCCTCTGTGCTCCACCCCTTCGTTAGAACTGTTACAGTGGTGCCGAAACCCGGGACCTGGAGCACAGCAGCCTCTCAGCCCCATGGAGCCCTCCCCGTTCGCTGAACTGATCCACGCCCTCGCCACGGCCCAGCAAAGCCAGCACCAGGCGCTACTCACCCTCCGAAAGGAGCAAGAAGAGCGGTTCGAGGCCCTGGTGTTGGCCCAACAAGAAGATCGCCAGGCGTTCCGGCACCTCCTCGCGTCGGTGGGGTCCACCAGCGCTCCTGCCGCAGGCCCGTCTCCCCTCACCGTCACCAAGATGGGCCCGCAGGACAACCCCAAGGTGTTCATCACGCTCTTTGAGCAGGTCGCCAAAGCCTTGGGGTGGCCGATGGAGCAGCGCGTGGCGCGCCTCCTCCCCCTGCTCATGGGAGAAGCACAGCTGGCGGTGCTACAGCTCCCCGCCGACCGCTGGCTGGCCTACGCGGACCTCTGCCGGGCCGTCCTCCAGCGCGTAGGGCGCACCCCAGAACAGCAGCGCCAGCGCTTCCGCGCGCTGCGCTTGGAGGAAGTCGGTCGGCCGTTCGCGTTTGGCCAGCAGCTCCGGGACGCCTGCTGGCGGTGGCTGAGGGCCAACAACCGCAACGCCGAAGGAATCCTCGACCAGGTGGCGCTGGAACAGTTCGTCGCTCGCTTGCCAGCAGGAACTGCAGAGTGGGTCCGGTGCCACCGCCCAGCGTCGCTGGATCGAGCAGTCGAGCTGGCGGAGGACCATTTGGCGGCTGTCCCGGCGGCAGGACAGCAGATGGCGTCTTCTCTTCTCTCCTCTTCTCTCTCTCTCTCTCTCTCTCTCTCTCCCCCTCCTCCTGTGTCCCGTCCTCGCCCCATTCCCCCTCCGCGGAGGCGGGGGCCGGCACCCCCCCAGCCGGCCCGCCGCACCCGCGGTGCCCTCCCGTTTCTCCCTTCTGTGTCTGTCTCTCCCCCACCTCAGGTGAGTGAGCCCCAGATCACTGGTGCAGAGGGAAAGCCCGGGCCGGTTTGCTGGCGCTGCGGGGAGCCAGGCCACCTTCAACAGCAGTGCACGGCAATGGAAGTGGGCGCGGTGGTTCGGATCCCCGACGCGCCAGAGGCCGCCCTCGATCGGGCCGGAGCGTATCGCATACCGGTGAGTATCCAAGGGGCTACATATCAGGCGTTGGTGGATTCTGGTTGTAATCAGACCTCAATTCGCCAAAGCCTGGTTCAAAACGAGGCATTGGGGGGAGCACGGGGTGAAGGTGTTATGTGTGCACGGGGATGTTCACAGCTACCCTTTGGGGTCGGTCCACATTATTTTCAGAGGGGAAAAATTTATAGTGAAGGCGGCGGTTAATCCTCGCCTTACCCACTCTCTAATTTTGGGGACCGATTGGCCGGGATTTCGGGGTTTAATGACACGCCTAGTCGAGAGTGGGTCCTGCCATTTGACAGGGGGAGGTCCCGGTGTCGCTTTGGCGGGAGCAGCTGTCACAGAGCTGTCTACGTCATCTCTGCGTCAGAGTGAGGAGCCGCCAGCTCCTCCTCTCTCTGTTGGGGAATCCCTCGCGGATTTCCCATTAGATCAGTCGCGAGACGAGACTCTGCGGCATGCGTTTGACCAAGTGAGAGTAATCGATGGTCAAACGCTCCAGCCGAACGCCACCCCGTCCTTTCCCTACTTCGCGATTATGAAGGATAGATTATACCGAGTGACGCAGGACACTCAAACTAAAGAGCGCGTCACGCAGCTTTTAATTCCGAAGAGCCGCCGGGAATTGGTATTCCAGGCGGCTCACTTTAATCCCATGGCTGGACACTTGGGGCAGGATAAAACACTAGCCCGAATAATGGCCCGTTTCTATTGGCCGGGGATTCGCGGCGATGTCCGTAGGTGGTGTACGGCATGCCGCGAATGCCAGTTAGTAAACCCAGCGGCCATTCCAAAAGCGCCTTTGCGCCCTCTACCGTAAATTGAGACCCCGTTTGAGAGAATTGGGATGGATCTCGTCGGGCCATTAGATCGGTCAGCACGAGGGTACCGCTTTATATTAGTTCTGGTGGACTATGCAACGCGATACCCGGAAGCAGTGCCTCTGCGCAATATCTCAGCACGCAGTATTGCAGAGGCACTCTTCCGCGTCATCTCCCGAGTTGGAATCCCGAAAGAGATTCTGACTGATCAAGGCACTACGTTTATGTCACGAACACTGCGCGAACTGTATGGGTTATTGGGGATTAAGCCGATCCGCACCAGCGTGTATCACCCACAAACGGACGGTTTAGTGGAACGATTCAACCGCACCCTCAAAAATATTATTAAGAAATTCGTAAGTGAGGACGCACGTAACTGGGATAAGTGGCTCGAACCCTTGCTGTTCTCAGTGCGAGAGGTCCCCCAAGCCTCCACGGGGTTCTCCCCGTTCGAATTATTATATGGGCGTAAGCCGCGCGGCATCCTGGACGTGCTGCGGGAAAATTGGGAGGAGGGACCTTCACAAAGTAAGAACGAAATTCAGTACGTTATGGACCTGCACGCAAAACTCTACACGCTCACCCACCTAACTCAGGAGAATTTGCGGCAGGCCCAGGAATGGCAAGCCCGCCTGTACAACAAGGGTACGCGCCTTAGAGAGTTCACACCGGGAGATAAGGTACTCGTACTGTTGCCCACGTCGAGCTCCAAATTGATCGGCAAGTGGCAAGGACCCTTTGAGGTCACACGGCGAGTCGGGGACGTCGACTATGAGGGGAGGAGAATGGACAGGGGTGGGGCGCTACAGATTTACCACCTCAATCTGCTTAAACTCTGGAATGAGGAGGTCCCCATGGCGTTGGTGTCGGTGGTTCCGGAGAAGGCGGAGCTGGGGCCGGAGGTTCAAAAGGGAACATTGGCATCACGTACCTCTCCGGTCCCCTGTGGAGACCACCTCTCCCCGACCCAACTCACGGAGGTCGCCCAGTTGCAGGCCGAGTTTTCGGATGTGTTCTTGCCCCTGCCCAGTCGCACTAACCTCATAGAGCACCACATCGAGACGCCCCCGGGGGTGGTAGTGCGTAGCCACCCTTACAGGCTACCCGAACACAAAAAAAGGTGGTTCGCTAAGAACTTCAGACCATGCTCGAAATGGGCATCATCGAGGAGTCCCACAGTGACTGGAGCAGCCCGGTGGTCTTGGTACCCAAGGCCGACGGGTCGGTCCGGTTTTGTGTGGACTATAGGAAAGTCAACGCGGTGTCTAAATTTGACGCGTACCCAATGCCTCGTATTGATGAGCTGCTCGATCGACTAGGCACGGCTCGCTTTTATTCGACACTGGATTTGACGAAGGGATATTGGCAGATCCCCTTGACTCCACTATCCCGAGAAAAAAACGGCCTTTTCCACACCGTTTGGGTTACACCAATTCGTCACACTTCCGTTTGGGCTGTTTGGGGTGCCCGCTACGTTTCAGCGGCTGATGGATCGGGTCCTCCGCCCCCACGCCACCTATGCGGCCGCCTATCTGGATGACATCATCATATATAGTAATGACTGGCCGAGGCACTTGGAACACCTAAGGGCCGTCCTTAGGTCGCTGAGGCGGGCGGGTCTCACAGCCAACCCAAAGAAGTGTGCGATTGGGCGGGTGGAAGTACGGTATCTGGGCTTCCACTTGGGCAACGGGCAGGTGCGTCCCCAAATTAATAAGACCGCAGCGATTGCGGCCTGCCCGAGGCCCAAGACCAAAAAGGGGGTGAGACAGTTCCTGGGGCTGGCTGGCTATTATCGTAGGTTTATACCTAATTATTCGGACGTCACCAGCCCGCTGACTGACCTCACTAAAAAGGGAGCGCCAGATCCGGTCCAGTGGACGGAGCAGTGTCAGCGGGCTTTCTCTGAGGTAAAGGCTGCACTGTGTGGGGGGCCACTTTTACACTCCCCTGACTTCTCTCTCCCTTTTATGTTACAGACGGATGCGTCGGACAGAGGGCTGGGGGCTGTTTTGTCCCAGCAGGTGGAGGGGGAGGACCGCCCGGTCCTTTACATCAGTTGGAAGCTGTCAGTGCGTGAGGGGCGCTACAGCACGATTGAGAAGGAGTGCCTGGCGATCAAGTGGGCAGTCCTCGCCCTCCGTTACTACCTGCTGGGGTGCCCTTTCACCCTCTGTTCGGACCACGCGCCCCTCCAGTGGCTCCACCACATGAAGGATGCCAACGCACGGATCACCCGTTGGTATCTGGCACTCCAACCCTTCAACTTCAAGGTGGTCCACAGGCCAGGGGCACAGATGGTCATGGCGGACTTCCTCTCCCATCAAGGGGGGGGAGTCGGCTGCAGGCCGGACGGGCGCCCGGCCTGAGTCGGGCGGTGGGGGTATGTGGCAGCGGGGGCATGGTCAAGCGCCGGTCTGTGACAGGAGGGCGGAGTCAGGGAAGGTAAGTGGCAGAATCACTTCACCTGAGAGCAATTAACCTGTGTTTGTGTGTCTTCCCAGTGACCCCGCCCTATATGAGGAGGGAGAGTGAGAGCGGAGGTAGCTCATCTCCAGACCAGACGCCGGTTGTGTGTGTGTGTGTCTGAGTGGGAAGTTGTTCACTGAAAAGTGTAGCAATAAACGCCATATTAACCAACCTCATCTCTGTCCTGCCGTCCTCTGTGCTCCACCCCTTCGTTAGAACTGTTACAACCCCATTATGGAATGGTGATGGAATACATGAACAATGGAATTTTGAAGATTAAGGACATTTCAATAATGCACTGGCTGCATCCTTTACAAACTCACAATCCCTCTGTATCTGTCTCTCAACCACTGTATTGCCTGTCACTAAATGTCTCTCTCTCTCACTCACTCACTCCCTCCCTCCCTCACTCTCTCTCACACACAAACTCTCTCTCTCTCTCATACATTTATCTTGGCATCAGTCTTATCCCACTGAAATGTAGAGGTTTCGATAGAGTAATATCCATTTGTGTTGTAGTTCTGATAACAGTAAGATCATTTTGTATCTCTGGTAATGTGTATCTGGTAAAGCCTGCGTCACAACTGGTCGTACGATTTTTAGGACGCACGACTTCTGCGTTTTTTTCAAACTTGAAAGGACGTAGACAGTTCGCAGAGGAAGTGGAAGTAGTAGCGTATTTCCAAGGGCTTTGCAAGAAAGGAACAAGTTTATCTCGCGAATAACGTGCGTCACGCAAGGCATTAGCAAGCTGATTTGAGGGAAGTGCGACGTACGATTGAACTACGACTTGTACGCGCTTCGTGCATATTCAATGAGGTACACGTACGTTCAATGCAATTGCAACATTTGTCTTTTGAAAACGTAAGAGCCACTTTCATCACACTCACGTCCAAAGTATGGTTGAAGCAAAATGAACGTACCTGCACCGTGCAGGGAAAGTACGCCTCGTGGTCTATTTCATCCTCTGCATTTAAGCGAAAAATATTATCCGTGATCAAACACATCGTATACATCAATCTGAGCCACGTGAGGCAGGATGACAATGCCAAGAAGAATGCGGCTTCGTCTTCTACATCTTCTTATGCAGGAGGAAGAAGAAGAAGAGCATGATGCCATAGTGGCCCTTGTGGCTCACAATCGTGTGGAGGAAGAGCGAGATCATAGACGCAGACGTTATTGGGTCAGGCCATGGCTTCAGAGGCGGGCACTTTTCGGCCAATATGACACACTGTTTCAGGAACTTGACCGAGAATCTGATGGGGATTACATGTCATTTATACGCATGGATCGGAACCTGTTCGCTGAGCTACTACACCGTGTGGCACCCTGCATCACTAAAGGTCCAAAGTAAGTAGCAATTAAAATGTTTTGAGAGAGAGAGATTAAAAGCAATATTGAATTGTTATGAATGTGTTTATATTGATGAAAAATGTTTTCATGCGAGTTTTTTCTGTGTTTCTTAATTTTAAGGAGCAGACGACCTTTGGAATCCGGTTTGAAACTTGTCATCACGCTGAGATTCCTAGCCACTGGCAACAGTTACCAATCACTGGAATTTAGCTTCAGAGTTGCGCACAACCCAATATTGGTTCTGGTGCCAGAGGTATGTACTGACATTTTTGAAGAGTACAAGGATGAACACTTCACCTTGCCTCAAGACCAAGACGAATGGCGTCAAGTTGCAGCAAAGTTTTCAGACAAATGGAACTTTCAACACTGTTTGGGGGCTATCGACGGCAAACATATAGAGATGAAGAAGCCAAAGAAGAGTGGGTCCTTGTATTACAACTACAAGGGATACTTCTCGATCGTCCTTCTGGCAGTAGCTGACGCAGATTACAAGTTTATTTGGTGCAGTGTTGGTGCACCAGGGTCTGCATCAGATGCTGGTGTCTTCAATGGAACTCGTCTACGACCAGCCCTCGAAGAAGGAAGACTTCCATTGCCAGATCCGGATCCCCTAACACGTGACGACCAGGAAACTCCCTATTTCCTGATAGGAGATGATGCTTTCCCTCTGCGCACATGGTTGATGAAGCCTTATGGTGGGAAAGATATCACACACATGCAAAGGGTGTTCAACTATAGGTTGTCCAGGGCACGTTGAGTGGTTGAAAATGCGTTCGGGATCCTAGCTAATCGATGGTGATGTCTGTTGACATGCCTGCAGCTGCAGCCACGCAACGTCAATAAAGTGGTAAAGGGGACTTTAAAGCTACACAACTGGCTTAGGACATGTAACCCTGGACTCCGAGCCAACGATGTGGATCGAGAGGATGGAGATGGAAACCTAGTTCCTGGTGCTTGGCAAGAGAATGTTCAACTGACATACACTCAACATGGTGGTGCAGGGCGTCCAAACTTTGAGGGCAAAAGGCAGCGAAACTACCTTTCAGACTATTACAATAGTGACGTGGGCCGGCTTCCATGGCAGGACCGAATTGTCAATATGTGAATACGGATATAACATTTATAAAAATTTAATAACAAAATTAGCAATGACAAATATAAAGTTAATTAGGAAATATACAATTTGTGGTGAATAACATTCAATAAAAAAATATTGGATTAATAAAAAACACAATTCATATTATAAACAAAATGTAAAACAGTATTAAACTTTATTGACAATAGCACATAATAATAACCAATCAAATAATTATGGAAAAACAAGACTGTATTCCACCATATAACAACTGTTTTCCGAACATTGAGCTAGTCGCCATGGATGTAATATTTAATATTGACATGCTCCCAGACACATAGATGCTCAGGCATAATAAATAATTATATATAAACGAAAATCCACAGTGTAGTATATTGATGCTATGTAATTGTACATTAATAATAAAGAAAGAATAATAAATACTCTTGGTTTGTTTTGAACATTTTTTAAAGTCTCAAATATATTATATATATTATTATTTATTATAAAAAAGTCTCTAATTCGAATCACAATCTGCGGGTTGGCAGGTGGGTGTGGAAAGCTTGGTTTCCTCTGTCTGATTTCTTTCTTGCGCTTTCTGGCTCTGTGAACACGTCGACACGTCACTTCCTGTTGGCAATGAGAAGTCTCCAGCCCACAAGCTTAAAGATCCAAGTGGTTGGTGCACCTTACACAGAAAAAGAAACTTAAACATTATACACTTATAACATTAGGTGCGGGCGGCACGGTGGTGTAGTGGTTAGCGCTGTCGCCTCACAGCAAGAAGGTCCTGGGTTCGAGCCCCGGGGCCGGCGAGGGCCTTTCTGTGTGGAGTTTGCATGTTCTCCCCGTGGGTTTCCTCCGGGTGCTCCGGTTTCCCCCACAGTCCAAAGACATGCAGGTTAGGTTAACTGGTGACTCTAAAGTGAGTGTGAATGGTTGTCTGTGTGTCAGCCCTGTGATGACCTGGCGACTTGTCCAGGGTGTACCCCGCCTTTCTCCCGTAGTCAGCTGGGATAGGCTCCAGCTTGCCTGCGACCCTGTAGAAGGATAAAGCGGCTTGAGATGATGAGATGAGAACATTAGGTGCAACACTTTCGTACCTTCCTTTGTAGAAACTCTGGGTTTTCTTAGTTACTTTTTAACATAGACGGACGGACAGACCCTATCGCCGGTGTTATTGATGCGTTTTGAATGTATTAACAAACAATAATGTGTAGTACTTTTTAATAACAAATAACATACCAAAGGAAATTATATTTACCAAGTCATTCCCCGGAAGTATTGGAGTACTGTTTGACCTCGGTGCATTACTGTCCGCATCCGGCTGATTGTTATGAAGCTGATGGAACTGTCCCGTGGAAGCTGAGCGAGATATTGTCGATTGTTGCAATTGTTGGTGTGATGAAGGCTGCTTTGTGTTGATTGGCAGCATTGAGGGATTCGACGCTTGTTGCACGAACTCTGGTCCATACTGTTTGGCCAAATGCTGTGAGTGCAAGGGTTGCCCCAAGGACCAAGACTGCTGTGGCTGCAGGGGTTGTTGCAAGTACAACTGCTGCTGCTGCTGCTGCTGGGGTTCTTGCAATGTCAACTGCGTCTGATGCTGTTGCAAAACCTGTGGATGGAACCACAAAAATTGCTGAGCTAACTGCTCGTGTGGATGCAATTCTGATGGTTTTGGCTGCGGGACAGATTCTGAAGGGACGGTTGTAGAAGCTGAGGTGGAAGTTCTTCCCGATGATATGTTGCATGCGGAGGTGCAAGTGGGTGGACGGAATGGACGAGTGTATCTGTTGATGAGCCAAAAGGCTTCTTCTTGGAAGTCGTCCTAGTGGTATTCGGGAACCTTGTTGAAGCGGGAGCACATCCATTTGCCAAAGGCGTGGCATTCATCGCCGTCGTCGTCCAGATCCTGGATCTTTAATCAAAAAGAAGGAAGGATCAGAAAATGATGAGATATTTTAACCAAACACAACTACATGCTGTATAATTAACATCAATGCGCCCACGGTTCTTAATTCTAAATACGAAATAAAAGGTAACGATCGTTACATGTGGGTCTTAAAAGTGTATGGTTTTTTTGAATAATATAATTCGAATTTTGTGGGTCACATACCTTTTTGGCTACCGTTTTGGAATCTCTGGGTTTGGACAAGAACTTTATGAGGGCCTCGTTGAGTTTTGGGGTCCGGCACCTCTTTAAGCCTCTTGCAGACGTTTTAACGGAGGCAGCTGACACTGTTTTATGGGTGGATGCACTGCTTCCTGCCTCCGCTTCCTCGGGGTCTCCCTCTCCCCCTCCCTCTACCTCTTCTTCCTCCTCCTCCTTCTCGCCAACAGGCAGCTGTAATAATTTGTAAAAGGTATGGGAATAGTTATGCAATAATTTTGACTGGCAGATCATCAACTGATATGGCAATAATATTAATTAAGGTTATGAAACCTTATTACCTCTGCAGTGTCCTGGGTGTAGGATCTTGGCACGATATATGTCTTTAGGAAATTGAAGCTTGATAACTGCCACCTCTTGCGACTTGTGAGAGTATCTGCTGCCTGACCAGACTTCGTTTTCAAAAGTTTTCCTACTGCAGTCCGTTGGTTTTTAAACCAACCAAAGATCTTTTGTGCTGAAATTAAGAAACATTAAATTTAAACCAATATAAAAGTATGTATGTCAATGTAGCATAAAATATATATGATTATGTGCTAATTTTTTTCACAAATATGAATTTCACAGGTATGTTTATTCTGATGTAAAATATATTTTAAGGCTAATGGAAGTATACCTTGTTCCAAATAAATTTCGTTGAATAATAGTAATTAAATGTAATGATGAATAAAAAATAGTAATTACCATCAGTATTGCAGTCCTTGGCCAGATCCTTCAGCAGCCTGTTCTTGAACATGCTGTTTGAATACTGCTCTGATGCTTTATTATAAAAGCAGTCGTGAGCCTCAAAGAATTCCACGAACCTCTGTTCGACACTGGATTGAAAGTTGTACGAGCCTTGAGTTTGTCTTTTCCCCGTTGCATTACTGGCTGTTGTACTGGTGCTGCCATCGCTGTCCTGTGCATCATCCTCCATGGCCGACAGTTCTTCCTTCTCCTCTCCATCTTCTCTCTCTTCTTCTATTGAGCGAGAAGCTTTCCCTGATACATCTCTTGGTGCAATAGTTTTGCACTTCGCCCCATGCTGAGACTTTGCCCCGCGCTGGGCCTTGCCTTTTCCTCTGTCACCCGCCATAATATTAAAACTTGAAAATCTAACGTTTCGGCGCCTTTGTAGAAACTCCAAGGATTTGCTATAAATTCTTTTTGCGGCCACCTTTTTATAACTACCCCAGCTTCAGGCGCATGTGACAACGCACATGCTTTGGGTTTGGCCCGTAATTAGGAAGCACATGCGCCTTGATTGACACGTACGAGTAATGTAGGTCACACGCGCGGCTCATGCCACTGTTCAACCCTGATCCCAAACACGCCTGCCACGCACGTCGCACTCAAGACACACGTAACTGTGGAGTGAATCCCACGTGCGTCTTTCGTCCGTACTGCCTATGAGTCTAGCGCACATTTTTCCGCTGGCGGCTGTTTCGAGCCATGCAAGTAATCCACGTCATTCCTACTCCCCAATTGCGGGGTTTGTACGTGTTCATTGCGCGCTTGCCACGGGCTGTGAAACGCAGAGTGGTCATAGAAAAGAATTGGTCGGACCAATTTCACTCTACGGCCTTTGCGTCCCACCTACGACATCGAAATTTCGTACGAATCACCTGCGTGCATCGTGCAATTGTTCGAAATTTTACCAATTTTTTGCCCGTAGACCGTTCGTAGAAGCCCGTACGGCCAGTTGTGGCGCAGGCTTTATATGTATCCATTTGTGTTCTACTTCTGATAAGAATAAGATCATTTTATATCTGGTAATATGTATCTTTGGAGTAAAAATAATAATTGGATTTCAGATATCCTTGTTTTATTAAAATATGGAGATTGACTCTTAAAATTGGCTATCTCTCTCTACTGTCTCTTCTTCTGTTGTTTGCCTTGTCGCTGTCTCTTTCTGGTTTGATCTGAGCAATAAACACTGTCAGAATTTTGGCAAATGCTGGAGTAATCTCAAACCTGCTTCACTGTGGAGCTTATTTGGGGCACATTGTTAGTGGCAGTTTGCTATCTTTTTTTCTGAATTTACAGCAAGGAGATATGGCATGTGCCAAGTAGGGATGACCATTATTCTGTATGTGTGTTTCAAGACTGACTTTTGAGGGCCCCATGTCTGTATTTCGCCTAGGGCCCCAAAATGGCTAGAACCACCCCTGACTATGAGTATACTTATTTTTTACTAAAACTGAGGAAGTATACTTGAAATTGACTTTTTATAAACTATATTTTATATACTTAAGAATAGTATAGTGAAGTATACTTGGCTTATACTGAAAAGTATAAACAAAAGTCTAAGACTAAGTACATTTATACTAAGACTTACACTTATACTTTAATACTAAAACTTATACTTTTTACGTTTTTCTGCCACAAAGTACTAATACTTAGTATATCTTGCTCCAAGTGCATAATAAGGTCAAGTCATTGACTCATGCTGAACATTTAATTTATATATTAATATAATATAATGCTGGAGTTTAAAACTTTACAGTATATAGTATGTGTGCTCAATTGCATTATCTTTATGTACCTTAAAATCATACACAAAAGCAGAAAAACTTCTGACTTATTTATTTTTGGTTCCAAAGGTGTGCACTTTTCTTTTACCTTTTTTGACAAGGAAGGACTTTAGTTCTCAGTTGAAGACGCTATGTTTACATTTTTACAAGCATATGCACAAGTTTTGCTTTACCACTTTTTACAAATAAGGACTTGATCTTGAAGAGACCATTATGTTTACATTTTTACATGCAAATGTGCACTTTTTCCTTTCATTTTCTCCAGTAAGGAAGGACTTGATTTCATAGGTCTTTGTTTTTTAAATGTTTGAAAATATACTGTATCAAACTTGTTTTCAACATTCTGTCTTGTGATTTTGTAAATGCATCACACTCTTGTGTACATACAGTATGAGTAAACTTTAAGAATACTTTAAGGAGTACATTTCCAGTATATAAATAGTAAGCTACAAGTAATATGCCAAGCAAACTTAAAGTATAACAAGTAAACTAGTGAAATAACCAACATTTATAACAGTAGCAGGGGGAAGCCATAGTGTAATGGTTAGAGAAACAGCTTTGGGACCAAAAGGTTGCTGGTTCAATTCCCTGGACCAGCAGAACTGACTTAAGTGCCCTTGAGCAAGGCACCTAACCCCCAACCGCTCCGGCAAGAGTGGTAGTGTACCTTGTGTCTGATTAGCCAAAGAAAAACTGATGATGCAGGTTATCAGTTTGGGCATTGAACCCGACTGACCGACTATAACGATATACTTAAAGTATACAATAATAAACTAAAAATAGGGACTCGAAGTATATAACTAGTACAATGGCAGTATATCGATAAGTGTACTTGTGGTAATCAAATCAAATCAAGTTTATTTGTACAGCGCTTTTAACAATAAACATTGTCGCAAAGCAGCTTTACAGAATTTGAACAACTTAAAACATGAGCTAATTATATCCCTAATCTATCCCCAATGAGCAAGCCTGTGGCGACGGTGGCAAGGAAAAACTCCCTCAGACGACATGAGGAAGAAACCTCGAGAGGAACCAGACTCAAAAAGGAACCCATCCTCATTTGGGCAACAACAGACAGCCTGACTATAATATTAACAGTTTTAACAGGTATAACCCTCAACTGTCCTCATGGGGCCATCCTTCACAGGAGTGGGGCGATAAAACTCCGACCAGACACAGGGCACCAGGATGGATCAAGCAGGTCCGAGGGGCAGAAGAGGCCAGCATCTCAATCCCAGGATCAACATGTAACTCAGAGGGACAGATGGGGGGGGGGGGGGGGGGGGGAGAGAAAGAAAACATGTTGTTAGGTATGCCCTAAAAATGACAAGTATTAAATCTGTGTGGTAGGCTCGCAGAGACGAGAGTCTTTACATCAGGCATGACACACAATGGCATGTTAATATGGTAAAAAAATATATCATGACCTGCTCTGGCTGGATGCTTGATTGGGTGATGGGAGCACACTCCTCAGCAATGATGAGATGCAGATGGGACCCTTAGGCCTGGCCAAGACAATTCAGTTACATTTCACCGGGTCTGGGACATGCGACAGAATGTCTGACGGCCGATTCCCTGCAGGCTACGATAGCCAGTCGAGGTCCCCACTGTCTCCACCAAAAGATTTCCCGTTGACTCCATGTAACTCAGAGGGACAGATTTGGAGTGGGGGGGGAGAGAAAGAAAACACAGGTGGTTAGGTATGCCCAATGTCACCTGAATAAGTAGGAACAGTATACATATTGCACCGAGTACAAGCAGGGACTCCGGCAACTAACTATGACAGCATAACTAAAAGGAGAGAGCCAGAAGGTAACACAGGCATGACGGAGCCCCGGGACATAAAGCAGCCAGCCACTGCACCGTCAACAAACTCGAGTGAGCAAGCGAGTGGGGACTGACAGCATCCATACATCCCAGTTTACCAAAACACTCTATGTCTGAGGACCCTCCAGATCTACTACTTTACCTCATAAACACCATTAACAAAAGACTTGACTAAACAGATATGTTTTCAGCCTAGACTTAAATGCTGAGACTGTGTCTGATTCCCGAACATTACTTGGAAGGCTGTTCCATAACAGTGGGGCTTTGTAAGAAAAGGCTCTGCCCCCTGATGTAGCCTTCACTATACAAGGTACCAGCAGATAGCCTGCACCTTTTGATCTAAGTAGGCGTGGCGGGTCATAGAGGAGCAGAAGTTCACTCAGGTACTGTGGTGCGAGACCATTTAGTGCTTTAAAGGTCAATAGTAGTATTTTATAATCAATACGAAATTTGATTGGGAGCCAATGCAGTGTGAATAAGACAGGCGTGATGTGGTCATATTTTCTAGTTCTGGTATACTTTAAGCATACAGTGGGGCAAAAAAGTATTTAGTCAGTCACCAATTGTGCAAGTTCTCCCACTTAAAAAGATGAGAGAGGCCTGTAATTTTCATCACACTTCAACTATGAGAGACAAAATGAGAAAAAAAAAATCCAGAAAATCACATTGTCTGATTTTTAAAGAATTTATTTGCAAATTATGGTGGAAAATAAGTATTTGGTCAATAACAAAAGTTCATCTCAATACTTTGTTATATACCCTTTGTTGGCAATGACAGAGGTCAAACGTTTTCTGTAAGTCTTCACAAGGTTTTCACACACTGTTGCTGGTATTTTGGCCCATTCCTCCATGCAGATCTCCTCTAGAGCAGTGATGTTTTGGGGCTGTCACTGGGCAATATGGACTTTCAACTCCCTCCAAAGATTTTCTATGGGGTTGAGATCTGGAGACTGGCTAGGCCACTCCAGGACCTTGAAATGCTTCTTATGAAGCCACTCCTTTGTTGCCCGGGCAGTGTGTTTGGGATCATTGTCATGCTGAAAGACCCAGCCACGTTTCATCTTCAATGCCCTTGCTGATGGAAGGAGGTTTTCACTCAAAATCTCATGATACATGGCCCCATTCATTCTTTCCTTTACACTGATCAGTCGTCCTGGTCCCTTTGCAGAAAAACAGCCCCAAAGCATGATGTTTCCACCCCCATGCTTCACAGTAGGTATGGTGTTCTTTGGATGCAACTCAGCATTCTTTCTCCTCCAAACACGACAAGTTGAGTTTTTACCAAAAAGTTCTATTTTGTTTTCATCTGACCATATGACATTCTCTCAATCCTCTTCTGGATCATCCAAATGATCTCTAGCAAACTTCAGATGGGCCTGGACATGTACTGGCTTAAGCAGGGGGACACGTCTGGCACTGCAGGATTTGAGTCCCTGGCAGCGTAGTGTGTTACTGATGGTAGCCTTTGTTACTTTGGTCCCAGCTCTCTGCAGGTCATTCACTAGGTCCCCCCGTGTGGTTCTGGGATTTTTGCTCACCATTCTTGTGATCATTTTGACCCCACGGGGTGAGAGCTTGCGTGGAGCCCCAGATCGAGGGAGATTATCAGTGGTCTTGTATGTCTTCCATTTTCTAATAATTGCTCCCACAGTTGATTTCTTCACACCAAGCTGCTTACCTATTGCAGATTCAGTCTTCCCAGCCTGGTGCAGGTCTACAATTTTGTTTCTGGTGTCCTTTGACAGCTCTTTGGTCTTGGCCATAGTGGAGTTTGGAGTGTGACTGTTTGAGGTTGTGGACAGGTGTTTTTTATACTGATAACGAGTTCAAACAGGTGCCATTAATACAGGTAACGAGTGGAGGACAGAGGAGCCTCTTAAAGAAGAAGTTACAGGTCTGTGAGAGTCAGAAATCTTGCTTGTTTGTAGGTGACCAAATACTTATTTTACCGAGGAATTTACCAATTAATTCATTAAAAATCCTACAATGTGATTTCCTGGCTCCCCCCCCCCCCCCCCATTCTGTCTCTCATAGTTAAAGTGTACCTATGATGAAAATTACAGGCATCTCTCGTCATTTTAAGTGGTAGAACTTGCACAATTGGTGGCTGACTAAATACTTTTTTGCCCCACTGTACATGAGGGATATACCAAGTTCATTGATAGTATATAGATGAGTATACTTGTTGTATACTTTAAAGTCTACTTTTGCAACCTTAAAATGAACTTTAAAGTATACTTTTATAAACTTGAATTGTTCCAATTTAGTCCAAAAAAGTATTAAATTTGTATACTTTCTAGTACACTAAAAGTACATGGTCTGTAGTATACTTGCTAAACTTATACTGAAGCATACTTAATAAAATGAACTTTAAGTATACTACTTTTTGCTAAGGGTGAGTGTGAATGAGTGAAGAGGACGAGGGTCGAACTTTCATGCTGAACCCCTGAGTGTAAGAGGCTGTAGAATCTGAAAGAATGAGAGAGATGAGAGAGTGTGTATGAGGGGTTATGACGTGATAACAGGTGTGTGTGTGTGTGTGTGTGTGTGTGTGTGTGTGTGTGTGTGTGTGTGTACAGGTGTGTACAGGTGTGTGGTGATGAGTAAGGGTGTGTATTACAGAGCTGTTCTTTTCTTTTATATTAAATATACCTGTTAACAGGGTAAACAAATGATACTGTCAGTTATTTCTAGCATTATTGTGAATCTTTTCCCTTTAGTTTCTTGTTCCCTTGCTGACACTCAGTGTTCCTAATGATGAATAATCAGGAAAACAGGAGAGCAAACACACTGTCATTCAGACATCAATCAATAGTGAAAAAGATCTACATTTTCAGTACATTAATCTGATTAATTTCAAATTGTGATCTACATTTAATTCATTAGTAGAGATTGTTAAAATGACTCAGTCCACCTCTGACAGAGTTTAATCATTTACATGTGAGCAGATTTACTGTATTCAGTTTAAAATGTTACTCTTCATTTAAACTAGAAAAGCACTCGGAGAGCGCAGACCTCCGCCAAGCAGCTCATCTCGCAATGATAAGGAATCCTTTAAAAAAATCCTAGATCCAGAAGGTGATCCGGATCACGGCCAAAATTTAATGGATTGTTACTTGTGCCCAGTCACACCTCTGGAAAAAATTTCAGAGCAATCCGTTCATAACTTTTTCCGTAATGTTGCTAACAGACAAACCAACCAACAAACAAACCAATGCTACCAAAAACATAACCTCCTTGGTGGAGGTAATAATGGTGTTGGGAATTAATTCATGCATAAAAACAGTAGTATTTATTTTTTCCACAGAGAGACCTAAACCTGTGGTGATTATAAAGCCTGATAAGGAGGTGTTCAGAGGAGAAAGAGTGACTTTCAGATGTGAGATACAGAGAGGAAGAGACACTGAGTGGACATACAGCTGGAAGAGGAATGATTACACACGCTCATACCGAACAACACAGGAGTTTAGTCTTTATTCAGTAGGAAATGCTGTCAGCGGTAAATACACCTGCAGTGGGAGGAGAAGTGACTCTCAGAGCTCAGAGACCAGTGATGCTGTTACACTGACTGTATCAGGTGTGTGTGAGACTTTCTGTTATTATTTATAAATGTAATTGATCATATGTATTTTCATATGTGTCAGTAGTTTTAGGTTTCATGTTTGATTTACATTCTTTGTTCTAAATTGTTTAACATTATATAAATGCTGACTCAGACACAAAAATAATCATGTAAAAGGTAAAAACAGCTCTGATACCTTCATCATTTCACATCAACAGAAAAACCCAAACCGACTGTGAGTGTGAATCCTCAGAGCTCCATCTACACTGGAGACACAGTTACTCTGAGCTGTAATCTGCAGTCGACTGGATGGACTTTTCTCTGGTACGATTATCAGCAATCAGAATATCTGACACCTGATGATCCGCACAGTAACACACTCACTGGGACAGTGTCTAATGCAGGACAAATAAAGTACGACTGTAAAGCACAGAGGGGAAACTATGACTCAGAGTTCAGTGATCTAGTCAGGATTACAGTGAGTGGTACGTTATATTTTCTACAGTTCCACTACAGATTAAAAGTTAGTAAGCCTGTGAAACAATTTTAACAATTATTGGGACTCTGTAATTATATAATATATTTAAATGATGTTGAGAGGTACTGGATATGCTGAAGTGTTTATTATCTTTGTACAGCAAGACCAAAGCCAGTCATGACAATACAGCCAGCTGGGCGTGTGTTCATTGGAGAAACCGTCATTTTCACATGTAACATACGGACTGGACGATCCTGGTCATATCACTGGTATAGGGATAATACAAAACTCAGTGATGCCTCATGGAAGAATCAAAACACAATCAATACAGTTCAAACCTCTGATAAAGGTGATTATACATGTAAAGGAACACAGTCATCAGACCCAGCATACACACAGACCAGTGATGCTGTTACACTGACTGTATCAGGTGAGTGTGTTTTATCTCACATATTGTCTATTTCATTAACATTTTAAAGTATTTACATGCATTTTTCACATGTGACAGAGGAGTCTATCACGGGCCACTACAGCATTTCATCTTAATTATGAAACGTTAATTCCCCACCCCACACCACACCACACACACACACACACAGAATTGGCACCTGCTCAGATTCCGTACACTGACATAATTACACTATAAAATCATCTCTAACCTGCTGTATGAAATGCTTATCAAACATGCAGACACATCGAAGGACATTTATTGGACATCTCTGTATGTGTTGTCAGAAGCTGTTAAATTTTGTGATGCTTGTTTAGTTTGCTTGTTTAGTTTCAACAACATGCTGCCTTGTGTCTGTCAGCCAGGGATTTTGGTTCGAGTTCCACACTATGGGAGCTAAAAGGAAGCTCTGACTGAACAGACGTGTTACAGATTAGATTAGATTAGATTAGATTAGATTAGATTAGATTAGATTAGATTAGATTAGATTAGATTAGAACTTTATTGATCCCTTTGGAAGGGTTCCCATAGGGAAATTAAAATTCCAGTAGCATCATTATAGGATAAACAGAGAATAGAATAGAAAAAAGAGAGAACTTATAGATAAATTAAGTCTTTAGAAAACTTCTGGATAAATAAATTAAATATTTACATATACAAATATATTTAAAAAAAAGATATGAAAAAAGTCCAGCAGGAGAGGTATTGCATATTGTCCAGTATTGTTTATTGTCAGGCTGGGCTACTGCTCCTTCCTGTCCTCTGTCCTCCTGTTACCCCCCCTCCCCCCAGAGAGGAGTTGTACAGTCTAATGGCGTGAGGGACAAAGGAGTTTTTAAGTCCACAGAGCCGGCCCGCCTGATCATATGTATGTAATGTGTGTAGAAGGAAGCTGCTAATGTGATTTAATGTGATTTAATTATTATATTTTAACAAGTAACAATGTTTTATTTTGTCATACTATTAATGTTAATTAGTGTAGTTAATTAGTGTCGATAGCCGTCTGTTTTAATTCTGGTTTCATCCTCATCATGTTGGCAGTCATTGTTAGTGGCTCATTCCTAGAATAAGCAGATTATTCAATTTCACCATTTTTGGACATCAGCCATTCTCTAGTAGACTGCTGATGAACTGGTGCTGGAGACATTTCTGTGGAGTTGAAAAGTTTGTGTTCTCATGTCTGCTGTCCTTTATGTCCACTTATGTACAATGTCCTTTTTTTTACACTTATTTGAAAAAAAAAGAAAGTGCTGGGTATTACTGGGTATTCATATTTATTGCTCCAAAAATTATTTGCAGCTTACATTCCACTCGTTTAGGAAATAGGAATCTGTTACATTACTGCTGTAAAGTAATTACACAATTTTATAGATGAGAAATAATGAGGGACTGATGGACTTTGTGTGAATGAGGTAGAGTGGGAGATACAGATTTCTGCTGTGTTCATATAATTTTAGAGGTGTGTGTGTGTGAGTGAGTGTGTGCGCACGCGTCTGTGTCTGTCTGCCTATGTCAGGCAGCAACACTACTCACCTTTATTGACATTTGGGCAAAATATAAGTGTTCAAAAGAAAAAAAAGACATAATATTTCCAATACATCTTCTGATAAAGACTGTATGTGTAGTGTTGCATTTTGTGTTCCACTTTTCCAAAATCATTTTTAGTCGATACACTCATAAAAATAAAATGGTACAGAGAAGAGAAAGAGACTGAAGATCTGCATAATCACACAGCAGTTATTGTTTGACCTTCACTCTGATCACAGTGAACATTTAAATTTAATATCACTATTTTCATCCTCAACATCTGTCGAGTTTAAAATTCCAAAACAATAGAAAAGTCATCATAAGGTGAAGTTGTTTATCTACAGGGCGCGTCATCACAGATACAGTAATACTGCGTTTCACTGTAGAAGTGATTAGTGCAGTAAAGACTTCATACCCTGAGCTTGTGTTTCATTTCTAACAGAAAAACCTAAACCTGAACTCAGATCAGACCTTAAAGGAGATGCACTGACAGGAAACTCAGTGACTCTGTACTGTACACTGAAGCTGCAGTCTGCTGGATGGAAGTTTTACTGGATCACACCCACACAGAGATCTGAGACTGAGACTGAATCACGCTACTACACCATCAGATCAGTTCGAGTCTCTGATGGCGGTCAGTACAAGTGCAGAGCTGGAAGAGGAAACCCAGTCCGCTACACACACTACAGTGATGCACTCTGGGTAAATGTTACTGGTGAGTAAGAGGGTTTCTGTTAAATGATTCTGTATAACACTGAACATATAAACACCATGTGAACAGTGTCACAATACAGAAATATTTAGACAACTACATACAGAGAACTCTTTTAACTAACTGATTGTGGCAGTGGGGGTGTGGTCAAGCACCGGTCTGTGACCGGAGGGAGGAGTCAGGGAAGGTAAGTGGCAGAATCACTACACCTGATGTCAATTAACCTGTTTGTGTCTTCCCAGTGACCGTGCCCTATATAAAGAGAGAGAGAGCAGAGGAAGCGAGCTCTCTCCCCAGCCAGATGGTTTGTGTGCGTGCGTGCGTGCGTGCGTGTGTGTGTGTGTGCATGGCTGTGAGAGTATGTTTGCATCTGAAAAGAGCAAAATAAATGAAATTATGGAACTTTATTCTGGCCTGCCGTCTTTCTGTGCTCCTCCCCCTCCTACGATCTGCCACAGTGGTGCCGAAACCCGGGACGGAGCACAGGAAAAGAACAGCCCCATGGAGTCCTCCCCCTTCGCAGACCTGGTCCACACCCTCGCCACGGCCCAGCAGAGCCAGCCCCAGGCGCTAGCCACCCTCCGGAAGGAGCAAGAGCACCGGTTCGAGGCCCTGGTGCTGGTGCAGCAGGAAGATCAAAAGGCGTTCCGGCACCTCCTCGTGTCGGCGGGGTCCACCATCTCCACCGCCGCGGGCCCTTCTTGCCTCACCCTAACTAAGATGGGCCCGCATGACAACCCTGAGGCCTTCCTCATGCTCTTCGAGCAGGCAGCAGAGGACTCGGGCTGGCCGGTGGAACAGCGAGCGGCGCGCCTCCTCCCCCTGCTAATGGGCGAGGTGCAGCTGGCCGCGCTACAGCTCCGGCTGGCCTACGCAGACCTTCACTGGGCTGTCCTCCAGCGGGTGGGGTGCACCCCTAAACAACAGCAACAGCGCTTCCACGCTCTGCGTCTAGAGGAAGTCGGCCGGCCGTTCGCGTTTGGCCAGCAGCTCCGGGACGCCTGCTGGCGGAGGTTGAGGGCCGACAACCGCGACGCCAAGGGAATCCTTGATCAGGTAGTGTTGGAGCAGTTCATTGGCCACCTACCAGAGGGAACCGCGGAGTGGGTCCAGTGCCACCGCCCGGCGTCGCTGGATCAGGCCATCGAGTTGGCGGAGGACCATTTGGTGGCTGTTCCGACGGCAGGACAGCAGACATCCTCTTCTTTCCTCTCCTCTCTCTCTCTCTCTCTCCATCTCCTCCTGTGTCTCATCTTCACCCCATTCCCCCACCGCGGGGGCCGGCCCCACCCCAGCCGGCTCGTCACACCCATGGTGCCCTCCCGTTTTTCCATTCTGTGTCTGTCTCTTCCCCCCCCTCAGGTGAGTGAGCCCCAGAGCGCCGGTGCAGAGAGGAAGCCCGGGCCGGTTTGCTGGCGCTGAGGGGAGCCAGGCCACCTGCAACAGCAGTGTTCGGCAATGGAAGTGGGCGCAGTGGTTCAGGTCCCCGACGCACCAGGAGCTGCCCTCGATCGGGCCGGAGCATATCGCATACCGGTGAGTATCCAAGGGGATACATATCAGGCGTTGGTGGACTCGGGCTGTAATCAGACCTCAATTCACCAAAGCCTGGTGCAAGACGGGGCATTGGGGGATGCACAGGGGGTGAAGGTGTTGTGTGTGCACGGGGATGTTCACAGCTACCCTTTAGTGTCGGTCCACATTTTTTTCCGAGAGGAAAAATTTAGAGTAAAGGCGGCGGTTAATCCTCGCCTCACCCACTTGATAATTTTGGGGACTGATTGGCCAGGATTCGGGGAGTTGATGAGTCATTTAGTGAAGAGTGGGTCCTGACGTAGAGTAGCAGGGGGAGGTCCCAGTGTCACATTGGCGGGAGCAGCTGCCACAGAGCTGTCTACATCATCTCCGCGTCCGAGTGAGGAGCCGCAGGCTCCTCCTCCCTCTCTCAGGGAATCCCTTGCGGATTTCCCGTTAGAGCAGTCACGAGACGAGACTCTGCAGCATGCGTTTGACCAAGTGAGAGTAATCGATGGTCAAACACTCCAGCCAAATGCCACCCTGTCCTTCCCCTATTTTTCTATTATGAAGGATAGATTATACCGAGTGACGCAGGACACTCAGACTAAAGAGCAAATCACACAGCTTTTGATTCCAAAGAGCCGCCGGGAATTGGTTTTCCCGGCAGCTCACTTTAATCCTATGGCTGGACACTTAGGGCAGGATAAGACACTAGCCCGAATAATGGCCCGGTTCTATTGGCCAGGGATTCGCGGCAATGTCCGTAGGTGGTGTACGGCGTGCCACGAATACCAGTTAGTAAATCCAGTGGCCATTCCAAAAGCGCCTTTGCGCCCTCTACCATTAATCAAGACCCCATTCGAAAGAATTGGGATGGATCTCGTCGGGCCATTAGATCGGTCAACACGAGGGTACTGCTTTATTTTAGTTCTGGTGGACTATGCAACGCGATACCCGGAAGCAGTGCCTCTTCACAATATCTCAGCACGCAGTATTGCGGAAGCGCTCTTCCATGTCATCTCCCGAGTTGGAATCCCGAAAGAGATTCTGACTGACCAAGGCACCTCGTTTATGTCACGTACACTGAACGAACTGTATGGGTTATTAGGTATTAAGCCGATCCGCACCAGTGTGCATCACCCACAAATGGATGGTTTAGTTGAACGGTTCAATCGGACCCTCAAGAATATAATTAAAAAATTCGTAAGTGAGGACGCACGTAATTGGGATAAATGGCTCGAACCCTTGTTATTTGCAGTGCGAGAGGTCCCCCAAGCCCCCACAGGGTTCTCCCCGTTCTAATTATTATATGGGCGTAAGCCATGCGGCATTCTAGATGTGCTGTGAGAAAATTGGGAGGAGGGACCTTCACCAAGTAAAAATGAAATGCAATACGTTATTGATCTGCGCACAAAACTCCACACACTCACACACCTAACCCAGGAGAATTTGTGGCAGGCCCAAGAACGGCAAACCCGCCTGTACGACAAGGGTACGCACCTTAGGGAGTTCGCACCGGGAGATAAAGTACTCGTACTGTTGCCCACATCAAGCTCCAAATTGATCGCCAAGTGGCAAGGACCCTTTGAGGTCACACGGCGAGTCGGGGACATCGACTATGAGGTGAGGCGAACGGACAGGGGTGGGGCGCTACAGATTTACCACCTCAATCTGCTCAAACTCTGGAATGAGGAGGTCCCTGTGGCATTGGTGTTGGTGGTTCCGGATAAGGCGGAGCTGGGGCCAGAGGTTCAAAAGGGAGCATTGGCATCGCGTACCTCTCCGGTCCCCTGTGGGGAACACCTCTCCTCAACCCAACTCACGGAGGTTGCCCAGTTGCAGACCGAGTTTTCGGACGTGTTCTTGCCCCTGCCCGGCCGCACCGACCTCATAGAGCACCACATTGAGACGCCCCCAGGGGTGGTAGTGCGCAGCCGCCCTTACCGGCTACCCGAACACAAGAAAAAAGTGGTTCGGGAAGAACTCGAGGCCATGCTCGAAATGGGCATTGTCGAGGAGTCCCACAGTGACTGGAGCAGCCCGGTGGTCTTGGTACCCAAGCTGATGGGTCGGTCCGGTTCTGTGTAGACTATAGAAAAGTCAACGCGGTGTTTAAATTCGATGCGTACCCAATGCCTCGTATTGATGAGTTGCTCGATCGACGAGGCACGGCTCGCTTTTACTTGACACTGGATTTGACAAAGGGTTATTGGCAGATCCCCTTGACTCCATTATCCTGAGAAAAAATGGCCTTTTCCACACCGTTCGGCTTACACCAGTTTGTCACACTTCCTTTTGGGCTGTTTGGAGCGCCTGCTACATTTCAGCGGCTGATGGATAGGGTCCTCCGCCCCCACGCCACCTATGCGGCCGCATACCTTGACGACATCATTATTTATAGTAATGACGGGCAGCGGCACTTACAACGCCTGAGGGCCGTCCTTAGGTCACTGAGGCAAGCGGGTCTCACAGCCAACCCAAAGAAGTGTACGATTGGGTGGGTGGAAGTACGGTATCTGGGCTTCCACTTGGGCAACGGGAAGGTGCATCCCCAAATTAACAAGACCTCAGCGATTGCGGCCTGCCCAAGCCCCAAGACCAAAAAGGGGGTGAGACAGTTCCTGGGGCTGGCTGGCTACTATCGTAGGTTTATACCTAATTATTCGGACGTCACCAGCCCGCTGACTGATCTCACTAAAAAGGGGGCACCAGATCTGGTCCAGTGGATGAAGCAATGCCAGCGGGCTTTCTCTGAGGTGAAGGCTGCACTGTGTGGGGGGCCACTGTTACACTCCCCTGACTTTTCTCTCCCTTTTATGTTACAGACCAATGCGTCGGACAGAGGGTTGGGGGCCGTTTTGTCCCAGGAGGTGGAGGGGGAGGACTGTCTGGTGCTGTACATCAGTAGAAAGCTGTCAGTTCGCGAGGCGCACTACAGCACCATTGAAAAGGAGTGTCTCGCAATCAAGTGGGCGGTCCTCGCCCTCCGCTACTACCTGCTGGGACGCACTTTCACCCTCTGTTCGGACCACACGCCCCTCCAGTGGCTCCAACGCATGAAGGATGCCAACACGCGGATCACCCGTTGGTATCTGGCACTCCAACCCTTTAACTTCAAGGTGATCCACAGGCCGGGGACGCAGATGGTTGTGACGGACTTTCTCTCCCATCGGGGGGTCGGCTGCAGGCTGGACAGCTGCCCGGCCTGAGTCGGGCGGTGGGGGTATGTGGCAGTGGGGGTGTGGTCAAGCGCCGGTCTGTGACTGGAGGGCGGAGTCAGAGAAAGTAAGTGGCAGAATCACTACACCTGATGTCAATTAACCTGTTTGTATGTCTTCCCAGTGACCGCGCCCTATATAAAGAGAGAGAGAGCAGAGGAAATGAGCTCTCTCCCCAGCCAGACGACTTGTGTGTGTGTGTGTGTGTGCGTGCATGGCTGTGAGAGTATGTTTGCATCTGAAAAGAGCAAAATAAATGAAGTTATGGAACTTTATTCAGGCCTGCCGTCTTTCTGTGCTCCTCCCCCTCCTACGAACTGCCACACTGATGTTATGAAAGTTATTAAAGAGAGACAGTGTGATCACGGCTGAGGAGCGCTGGTGTGAGGTGAACTGGTGACACAACACTAGTTTAAATTTGGGAGAAAATGTCATCAACAAAACCTGTAAAACTCTTTTAACAAGCAGCTCAGAGGCTGTAAAAGGGGCTTCATAAAGTTACTGCTTCAGAAACATCAACATGCTCGAGTTGAGACCTGCCTGAGTGTGAATGAGTGAAGAGGACGAGGGTTGAACTTTTATACTGAACCGCTGAGTGTAAGAGGCTGTAGAATCTGAAAGAATGAGAGAGATGAGAGAGTGAGTGTGTACAAGGGGTTATGACGTGATAACAGGTGTGTGTGTGTGTGTGTGTGTGGTGATGAGTAAGGGTGTGTATTACAGAGCTGTTTGTTTTCTTTTGTTATTTCTAGCATTATTGTGAATCTTTTCCCTTTAGTTTCTTGTTCCCTTGCTGACACTCAGTGTTCCTAATGATGAATAATCAGGAAAACAGGAGAGCAAACACACTGTCATTCAGACATCAATCAATAATGAAAAAGATCGACATTTTCAGTCCATTAATCTGATTAATTTCAAATTGTGATCTATGGTACATTTAATTCATTAGTAGAGATTGTTAAAATGACTCAGTCCACCTCTGACAGAGTTTAATCATTTACATGTGAGCAGATTTACTGTATTCAGTTTAAAATCTTACTATTCATTTAAATAATGGTGTTGGGAATTAATTCATGCATAAAAACAGTCATATTTATTTTTCCACAGAGAGACCTAAACCTGTGGTGATTATAAAGCCTGATAAGGAGGTGTTCAGAGGAGAGAGAGTGACTTTCAGATGTGAGATACAGAGAGGAAGAGACACTGAGTGGACATACAGCTGGAAGTGGAATGATTACACACTCTCATACCGAACAACACAGGAGTTTAGTCTTTATTCAGTAGGAAATGATGACAGCGGTAAATACACCTGCAGTGGGAGGAGAAGTGCCTCTCAGAGCTCAGAGACCAGTGATGCTGTTACACTGACTGTATCAGGTGTGTTTTATTTCACATATTGTCAATTTAATTCATATTTTATATTGTGTACATGCATTTTTCACGTGACAGAGGACTCTATCACGGACCACTACAGCGTTTCATCTTAACCCTTGTGTGGTTTTCATATTTTTGTTCCTCAGCCAGTGTTTGTGGGTATGGTGGAGCCGCTGCATTTTGGTGTTTTAAATTCAACACAAACAATTTTACATGAAATACTTAACCGATGTTTACTTCACCCCAATTACAAGCAATATAAACAGCATATATGGTTAATATTTGCCCTTTGCCTTTGTTAGATTACATTTATTTAAAAAAAAAGTGCTCCTCATTTTTTGTTTGTTTTTAAATAAAATGTCTCGTCTCATCTCGTCTTCTTCCGCTTTATCCGGGTCCGGGTCGTGGAGGCAGCAGTCTAAGCATGGAAGCCCAAACTTCCCTTTCCCCAGACACCTCGGCCAGCTCCTTGGGAAGAACACCGAGGCGTTCCCAGGCCAGCCGAGAGACATAGTCCCTCCAGCGTGTCCTGGGTCTTCCCCGGGGCCTCCTCCCAGGGGGACATGCCTGGAATACCTCCCCAGGGAGCCGTCCGGGAGGCATCTGAAAAAGATGCCCGAGCCACCTCAGCTGATTCCTCTCGATGTGGAGGAGCAGCGGCTCTACTCCGAGCTCCTCCCAAGTGACTGTGCTTCTCACCCTATCTCTAAGGGAGCGCCCAGCCACCCTGTGAAGGAAACTCATTTCGGCCGCTTGTAACTCATTGGAGGTGCTGATTCTCATCCCAGCCGCTTCACACTCGACTGCAAACCACCCCAGTGCATGCTGAAGGTCCTGGTTTGAAGAAGCCAACAGGACAACATCATCCGCAAAAAGCAGAGATGAAATCCTGTGGTTCCCAAACAGGATTCCTTCTGGCCCCTGGCTGTGCCTAGAAATTCTGTCCATAAAAATTATGAACAGAAGCGGTGACAAAGGGCAGCCCTGCCGGAGTCCAACATGCACTGGGAACAGGTCTGACTTACTGCCGGCAATGCGAACCAGACTCTTGCTCTGTTCGTACAGGGACCGGACAGCCCTTAGCAAAGAGCCCCGAACCCCATACTCCTGAAGCACCCCCCACAGAATACCATGGGGGACATGGTTGAATGCCTTCTCCAGATCCACAAAGCACATGTGGACTGGTTGGGCAAACTCCCATGAACCCTCGAGCACCCTATGAAGGGTATAGAGCTGGTCCAGTGTTCTGCGACCAGGACAAAAACTGCATTGTTCCTCCTGGATCCTAGGTTCAACTATTGGTCGAAATCTCCTTTCCAGTACCCTGGAGTAAACCTTCCCTGGGAGGCTGAGAAGTGTGATTCCCCTATAAATGGATCACACTCTCCGGTCCCCTTTCTTAAAAAGAGGGACCACCACCCCAGTCTGCCACTCCAGAGGCACTGTCCCCGACCGCCAAGCGATGTTGCCAAGGTGTGTCAACCAAGACAGCCCCACAACATCCAGTGACTTGAGATACTCAGGGCGGATCTCATCCACCCCCAGTGCCTTGCCACTGAGGAGCTTCCAAACCACCTCATTGACTTCGGCTTGGGTAATGGACGAGTCCACCTCTGAGTCATCAGCCTCAGTCTCCTCAATGGAAGACATGATGGTGGGATTGAGGAGATCCTCAAAGTATTCCTTCCACCGCCCGACAATGTCCCCAGTCGAGGTCAACAGCTCCCCACCCGCACTGTAAACAGTGTTGGCAGAGTACTGCTTCCCCCTCCTGAGGCGCCGGACGGTTTGCCAGAATTTCTTTGAGGCCGACTGATAGTCCTTCTCCATGGTCTCCCCGAACTCCTCCCAGTTCCAAGTTTTTGCCTCTGCAACTGCCCGAGCTGCAGCACGCCTGGCCTGCCGATACCCTTCAGCTGCCTCAGGAGTCCTGGAGGTCAACATGACCCGATAGGACTCCTTCTTCAGCTTGATGGCATCCCTTACTTCTGGTGTCCACCACCGGGTTTGGGGATTGCCGCCACGACAGGCACCAGAGACCTTGCGGCCACAGCTCCGAACAGCTGCATCCACAATGGAGGTAGAGAACATGGTCCACTCAGACTCAATGTCCCCCGCCTCCCTCAGAAGCTGGGAAAAGCTCTCCCGGAGGTGGGAGTTAAAGACCTCCCCAACAGAGTGCTCGGCCAGACGTTCCCAGCAGACCCTCACCATACGTTTGGGCCTGCCAGGTCTGTCCAGCTTCCTTCTCCACCAGTGGATGCAAATCACCACCAGGTGGTGATCAGTTGACAGCTCAGCCCCTCTTTTCACCTGAGTGTCCAAGACATAGGGCCGGAGATCAGATGAAATGACAACAAAGTCTATCATCGACCTCCAACCTAAGGTGTCTTGGTGCCACGTGCACTTATGGACACCCCTATGCTCGAACATGGTGTTCGTTATGGACAAACTGGGACTAGCACAGAAGTCCAATAACAAAACACCACTCGGGTTCAGATCGGGGAAGCCATTCCTCCCAACCACGCCCCTCCAGGTGTCACTGTCGTCACCCACGTGAGCATTGAAGTCCCCCAGTAGCACAATGAAGTCCCCAGTCTGAGCACCCCTCAGTACCTCTCCCAGGGACTCCAAGAAGGCTGGATACTCTATACTGCTATTCGGCCCATAGGCACAAACAACAGCAAGAGCCCTCTCCCCAATCCGAAGGCGCAGAGAGGCAACCCTCTCGTTCACTGGGGTAAACTCCAACACATGGCGGCTGAGCTGGGGAGCTATAAGCAAGCCCACACCAGCCCGCCGCCACTCACCCTGGGCGACTCCAGAGAAGTGGAGAGTCCAGCCCCTCTCGAGGAGCTGGGTTCCAGAGCCCAAGCTGTGCGTGGAGGTGAGCCCGACTATCTCTAGCCGATACCTCTCAACCTCCCGCACAAGCTCAGGCTCTTTCTCCCCCAGCGAAGTGACATTCCATGTCCCAACAGCTAGCCGCTGTGTCCGGGGATCAGGTCGTCGAGGCCCCTGCCTTCGACTGCCACCCCATCCACACTGCACCAGTCCCCTACTGCTACCTCTGTGGGTGGTGAACCCACAGGAGGTCGGGCCCACGTCACCTCTTCGGGCTGAGCCCGGCTGGGCCCCATGGGCAAAGGCCCGGCCACCAAGCGCTTGCATGCGAGCCCCAACCCCGGGCCTGGCTCCAGGGTGGGGCCCCGGCTGCGCCATACCGGGCGATGTCACGGTCCTTGCTTGTTTCTCCATAAGGGTTTTGGTGAACTGCTCTTGGTCTGGCCTGTCACCTAGGACCTGTCTGCCTTGGGAAACCCTGACAGGGGCATAATGCCCCCGACAACATAGCTCCTAGGATCATTCAAGCACACAAACCTCTCCACCACAATAAGGTGGCAGTTTAAAATGTAAACTATATTGTAAATTTTATAATGTAAAAAGTATAAAATGTAATTTTAAAAAAGAAAATCAATTATAGTCAAGATATGAGTGGAAAAAAATACATTTATCGTCAAATTTACAAATGGAGCAAGGTTTTTCATAACAACTGATTTTTATTTCTTTGAATTTCATTAGAAATTTAACCCATTCAGCTCAGTTTACACAACACAAGCTGAACACATACAGTAACCATGTCAGTCTATACAACACATCATCCCCATGCTCGTCTTCATTTTGGGACTGGCTGATCCTCCATCTCAATTCTCTTCTTCAAAGTCACTGTCAGACTCTGTGTTTTCAGACATGTGATCTTCACATTCTGAAACTTCTTCCTCTACACAATCATCAAAAGTTTCTCTCTCTTCCAAAATCATTTGCAAGGCCATCTGAGCAGAGACTCTTTTGGCCATCTCGATCAGTTGTGATAAGGAACCACACTGGAAAAGCTGTTTTTATTGTGTCCCGCCCCCAATTTACAGGAACCTCTGTCTTGGTTCCCGCAAGTCAGAGGGTTAAATGTGCAGGAATGTGAGAGCAGACAGGTGTCGGTGCTTGAACGGCAGGGGAAGAAATACAAAACTCATACACCCACCCACCCACACACACACACACACACACACACTAACAGCAGGCCCACACAGGAGGAGGACAGAGTGCAGGTACACACTTTTATTAGCCCCGGGTCCAGTGGACCCGAACATCTCATCTCATTATCTCTAGCCACTTTATCCTGTTCTACAGGGTCGCAGGCAAGCTGAGTCTATCCCAGCTGACTACGGGCGAAAGGCAGGGTACACCCTGGACAAGTCGCCAGTGGACCCGAACATCCTGTATGTAATATAAATGTGTTGGGGGGGGGGGTACAGTGTGTGGTCATCGAAAATGTGTTCTGATGTATGTTCTTCACAGAAAATGATCCAAGGCCAATGAGTCTGAGTTTAAAAAAAAAAATTAATCGTATCATTGTTCCTTAGATTAAAAAAAAATTAAAACGTGTCCCACAGACCCAAACACCGGATTCCATGCACTGACATAAACACACTATAAAATCATCTCTAACCTGCTGTATGAAATGCTTATCAAACATGCAGAAACATCGAAGGATATTTATTGGACTTCTCTGTATCTGTTTTCACAAGTTGTTGAATTTTGTGATGCCTGTTTGCTTGTTTATTTTAAACATGTTGCCTTGTGTCTGTCAGCCAGGGATTTTGGGTCGAGTTCCACACTATGGGAGCTAAAAGGAAGCTCTGAGCGAACTGACGAGTTTTTATATATATATATATATATATATATATATAAAATTAATTAGCTGGATAGTACAATGGTAATGCTCACTGACTACGATGTGGGAGATCGGGGTTCGAATCCCGGTTGGGGCAAAACATCATCCAGTAAGGGTCCTTAGGCAAGACCCCTCATGATATATCAGCCTACCTTAGGAATGAGTGAAGACATAACTGATAGAGTCATACTCATGCTCATACTCATACGATGCTCAGACGTCACCCGGGCCAACAAGGTCTGCGTCAGTTGCTAGGGAACCAGGGCAAACTGATGAGAAATGGGCTACTGGAACAAGACATCGATGGATGAGGACAGAAAATACGGATTTGCTGGAATGCTACTATACAAGCAATCCCAGAGAGAGAGGGGATACATACAGTGAATGTGGGACCATTGGATACCTCAAAACCCACAATCAAGGCTAACAAAGAAACAGCTATTAGCCCAGTTTTCCAACATCTGTAATTGAAATCTACTATCACAACTAGAGATTAATGAAATACAACAACGATGCTACGGCAAGGGGGAGCCAGGAAGACAGGTCAGCGGGGAGATGTCATCATCCCCACAACCAGAGATTGGGTACCAAGCCCCAACAGCTAACAGCCTCAACACAAAAGCTGCTGACCTGAGAAGGAAGATCGTGACCCAACTGGAAACCTGGAGCCCCCGACGAATACCGAAGCCAAGTACCTTCAGAAGATCTACTAGTAGATGTGAATGCTGCTCTGAAGACAATCTCCACAAGAACCATCACTGAGATCAACAAGCTGATACACAGTACAGCAACAGTAATCATGGAGATGCTTGGACACAAGGTGGGCTCGGGACATAAACCGTATCCACCATGGAAGAGACGATTAGAGGCCAAGATAAAGGCAGCACGGAGAGAAGTTAGCCAGCTAGCTGAACTACAGAAAGGGAACATGGTGAATAAAGGGGCACCCAGGAAGTACAACTCACTCTCCATACCAGAGGCACTTGAAACTGCCAAACAGCGACTAACAGCTCTGGCCACCCGGTTGAAGAGATACACCAAGGAGGGAGAGGCCAGGAGAATAAACAAGCTGTTCTCCACTGAACCAGCCAAGGTGTACTCTCAGTGGCAGGGGAACAACAACCGGTCAGACCCACCAAGAGCTGAGGTGGAAAAATACTGGAAAGATATATGGGAAAGAAAGGCATCACACAACACCGATGCCCAATGGTTAGTGGACCTAAGAGCTGACCACAGCAATCTCTCAGAACAAGAACCAGTAACCATCTCAATGGCAGACATCCAAGAAAGAGTGTCAAAGATGAAGAGCTGGACAGCACCAGGCCCCAATATGATCCATACGTACTGGCTGAAGAAGCTAACTGCACTCCATGAACGCCTAGCAGCACAGATGAACCAGCTGCTGAGGGATGGGACCCACCCAGAATGGCTAACCCAAGGAAGGACAGTCCTAATCATGAAGGACCCCCAGAAGGGACCCATCCCATCCAACTACCAGCCAATTACCTGTCTCTGCACAACATGGAAGGCCCTGTCAGGCATCATTGCGGCAAAAATGAGTAAGCATGTGGCTCAATACATGAGCGAGGCACAGAAAGGAATTGGCAGTCACACCAGAAGAGCCAAACACCAGCTACTGGTCGATAGAACAGTCGCCCGAGACTGTAAGAAGAGACAGACCAACCTGTGCACTGCCTGGATTGACTACAAGAAAGCCTATGACTCAGTGCCACACACATGGATACTGGAATGTCTGGAACTGTATAAGATCAACAGGAACCTAAGGACCTTCATCCAGAACTCAATGGAAATGTGGAAGACAACCCTAGAGGCCAACTCAAAACCCATTGCCCAAGTCAACATCAAGTGCGGCATATACCAAGGAGATGCGCTATCACCACTGCTGTTCTGCATAGGCCTGAACCCCCTCAGTCAGATCATCACGAAGAGCGGCTACGGGTACCGATTCCGTAGTGGGGCAACAATCAGCCACCTGCTCTACATGGATGACATCAAGCTGTATGCCAGGAACGAACGAGAAATAGACTCGCTGATCCACACCACCCGGATCTACAGCGATGACATAGGGATGTCATTCGGATTGGACAAGTGTGGCCGGATGGTCTCAAAGAGAGGCAAGATGATCCGGACTGAGGGGATTGACCTACCAGAGGGCAACATAGGTGATATCCAAGACAGCTACAACTACCTTGGCATCCCACAGGCTAATGGAAACCATGAAGAGGCCACAAGGAAGTCAACCACAGCCAAATACCTCCAGAGAGTAAGGCAGGTCCTGAAAAGTCAGCTGAATGGTAAGAACAAGGTCCGAGCCATCAACATGTATGCACTACCAGTCATCAGATACCCCACTGGTATCATAAACTGGCCAAAGGAGGAGATAGAAGCCACAGATATCAAGACTAGAAAGCTCCTCACCATGCATGGAGGGTTCCACCCCAAGTCCAGCACCCTGAGACTATACACTAAGCGGAAAGAGGGAGGCCGAGGGCTAGTGAGCATCAAGACCATGGTCCAGGATGAAACATCGAAAATCCGAGAATACATCAGAAAGATGGCCCCAAAGGATGAACTGCTAAGTGAATGTCTCAGGCAGCAGAACCCTGATGAGAGTGCAGAGGAGGAGGAGGAGGAGGAACAGACAACCTGGAGGGACAAACCCCTACATGGCATGCACCACCATCAGATAGAGGAAGTGGCTGATATCAAGAAATCCTACCAGTGGCTGGATAATGCAGGACTGACAGACAGCACAGAGGCACTAATCATGGCAGCACAAGAACAGGCCATAAGCACAAGAGCCATAGAGGCCAGGATCTACCAGAGTAGATCAGACCCAAGATGCAGACTGTGCAAAGAAGCCCCTGAAACAGTCCAGCACATAGTAGCAGGGTGTAAAATGCTAGCTGGATCAGCGTACATGGAGAGGCACAACCAAGTGGCTGGGATAGTATGCAGGAACATCTGCAACCAGTATGGAATAGAAGTACCCAAGTCCCAATGGGCCATACCACAGAAGGTGGCTGAGAACAACAGGGCCAAGGTTCTGTGGGACTTCAGCTTCCAGACTGACAAACAGATCCTGGCTAACCAACCGGACATAGTGGTGGTGGACAAAGAGCAGAAGAGGGTGGTGGTGATAGATGTGGCAATCCCAGCTGACGCCAACATCAGGAAGAAGGAACATGAGAAACTTGAGAAGTATCAAGGGTTGAAAGAGCAGCTGGAACGGATGTGGAAGGTCAAGGGTTGCGTGGTCCCCGTGGTAGTGGGGGCACTTGGGGCAGTAACCCCCAAACTGGGAGAGTGGCTCCAGCAAATCCCAGGAACAACATCTGAAGCCTCAGTCCAGAAGAGCGCAGTCCAAGGAACATCGAAGATACTGCGCAGAACCCTCAAACTCCCAGGCCTCTGGTAGAGGACCCGAGCTTGAGGATGACATGGATACCACCCCCCCGCCAGGGGTGAGAAGGAGATTTTTTTTTTATAAAGATCTCGAAGGAAGATGCTAATGTGATTTAATTATTATATTTTAACAAGTAGCAATGTTTTATTTAGTCATGCTATTACTATTATTGAAAAGTTTGTTCTCTTATGTCTGCTGTCCTTTATGTCCACTTATGTCCGACATCCATGTTTGTCTCCTTTTTTTTTTGTAAGCGCTGGTTATTACTGTCAATCAGATTCCTTGTACATACAAGCACTAAGTCTTCCATCATCTGAGGCATTTGTTTATTTCTTATGGCTAAGTGCAGACAGACCGATCTGTCCTCTGATGATACAGTGGCATTTTTTCGTCATTAACTGCATGGTTTGTTTTATTTCTCTTAATGTGTTGGTTTGTGTTGGCTCACTTTGTTTCTTTTTTATTGTCTTTAATTATTGTGAAAATAGAAACTGACTGATTTTCAGAAAATATTCTCAGTGGTATTCTTTGTCCCTGACATGGTGAGGATGTGGTTTGATAGAGATTAGAGGTATATTTTTCGAGACTTTGACCCATACTTCGAGGCCAACGCAACATTTTACAGACTGTGAGAACTGATCCCATCCTGTGGAATGTAGGGAATTACAGCTTAATGTGTAAATCACTGCTTACACACATAATACTGCACATTAAATTATTCAGCTCCAACATAACTGTATGTCGACTACTTGTTCCTGAGAAGCCCACAGCATTTTTAATGAGTGTTAGTTAGTTAGCTAGCTAGCTAGCTAGCCTGTATCTAGGTATTCATATTTATTGCTCCAAAAACTATTTGCAGCTTACATTCCCCTTGTTTAGGAAATAGGAATCTGTTACATTACTGCTGTAAAGTAATTTCACACTTTCATAGATGAGAAATAATGAGGGACTGATGGACTTTGTATGAATAAGGTAGAGTGGGAGATACAGGTTTCTGTTGTGTTCATATAATTTTAGTGGTGTGTGTGTGTGTGTGCGTGCATGTCTGTCTGTCTATGTCAGGCAGCAACACTACTCACTTTTATTGACATTTGGGCAAAAGTGTTCAAAAGAAAAAAAAAGACATAACATTTCCAATACATCTTCTGATAAAGACTGTATGTGTAGTGTTGCATTTTGTGTTCCACTTTTCCAAAATCAGTTTTAGTCATTACACTCATAAAAATAAAATGGTATTGAAAAAAGAAAGAGACTGAAGATCTGCATAATCACACAGCAGTTATTGTTTGACCTTCACTCTGATCACAGTGAATATTTAAATTTAATATCACTATTTTCATCCTCAACATCTGTCGAGTTTAAAATTCCAAAACAATAGAAAAGTCATCATAAGGCGAAGTTGTTTATCTATAGTGCGCGTCATCACAGATACAGTAATACTGTGTTTCACTGTAGAAGTGATTAGTGCGGTAAAGACTTCACACCCTGAGCTTGTGTTTCATTTCTAACAGAAAAACCTAAACCTGAACTCAGATCAGACCTTAAAGGAGCTGCACTGACAGGAAACTCAGTGACTCTGTCCTGTACACTGAAGCTGCAGTCTGCTGGATGGAAGTTTTACTGGAGCACACCCACACAGAGCTCTGAGACTGAGACTGAATCACACGACTACACCATCAGATCAGTTCGAGTCTCTGATGGAGGTCAGTACTGGTGCAGAGCTGAAAGAGGAAACCCAGTCTACTACACACACTACAGTGATGCACTCTGGGTAAATGTTATTGGTGAGTAAATGAGTTTCTGTTAAATGATTCTGTATAACACCAAACAAATAAATGACATGTGAACAGTGTCACAATATAGCAATATTTAGACAAGTACACAGAGAGAATTCTTTTAACTAACTGACTTTATGAAAGTTATTAAAGAGAGACAGTGTGATCATGGCTGAGCAGCGCTGGTGTGAGGTGAACTGGTGACACAACACTAGTTTAGATTTGGTAGAAAATGTCACCAACAAAACCTGTAAAACTCTTTTAACAAGCAGCTCAGAGGCTGTAAAAGGGGCTTCATAAAGTTACTGCTTCAGAAACATCAACATGCTCGAGTCGAGACCTGCCTGAGTGTGAATGAGTGAAGAGGACGAGGGTCGAACTTTTATACTGAACCCCTGAGTGTAAGAGGCTGTAGAATCTGAAAGAATGAGAGAGATGAGAGTGAGTGTGTATGAGGGGTTATGACGTGATAACAGGTGTGTGTGTGTGTGTGTGGTGATGAGTAAGGGTGTGTATTACAGAGCTATGGTTTTCTTTTATATTAAATATACCTGTTCACAGGGTAAACAAATGATCCTGTCAGTTATTTCTAGCATTATTGTGAATCTTTTCCCTTTAGTTTCTTGTTCCCTTGCTGACACTCAGTGTTCCTAATGATGAATAATCAGGAAAACAGGAGAGCAAACACACTGTCATTCAGACATCAATCAATAGTGAAAAAGATCTACATTTTCAGTCCATTAATCTGATTAATTTCAAATTGTGATCTACATTTAATTCATTAGTAGAGATTGTTAAAATGACTCAGTCCACCTCTGACAGAGTTTAATCATTTACATGTGAGCAGATTTACTGCATTCAGTTTAAAATGTTACTATTCATTTAAATAATGGTGTTGGGAATTAATTCATGCATAAAAACAGTTGTATTTATTTTTCCACAGAGAGTCCTAAACCTGTGGTGATTATAAAGCCTGATAAGGAGGTGTTCAATGGAGAGAGAGTGACTTTCAGATGTGAGATACAGAGAGGAAGAGACACTGAGTGGACATACAGCTGGAAGAGGAATGATGATACACTCTCATACCGAACAACAAAGGAGTTTAGTCTTTATTCAGTCGGAAATGATGACAGCGGTAAATACACCTGCAGTGGGAGGAGAAGTGACTCTCAGAGCTCAGAGACCAGTGATGCTGTTACACTGACTGTATCAGGTGTGTTTTATCTCACATATTGTCAATTTTATAAACATTTTATACTGTATACATGCATTTTTCATATGTGACAGAGGACTCTATCACGGACCACTACAGCATTTCATCTTAATTATAAAACATTAATCCCCCCCACCAAAAAACCCCACATACATATATATATATGAATATATGAAATGCTTATAAAACATGCAGAAACATCGAAGGATAGTTATAGGACTTCTCTGTATCTGTTTTCACAAGTTGTTGAATTTTGTGATGCCTGTTTGCTTGTTTAGTTTCAACAACATGCTGCCTTGTGTCTGTCAGCCAGGGATTTTGGGTCGAGTTCCACACTATGGGAGCTAAAAGGAAGCTCGAACTGGTGTGTGTATGTGTGTTTTAATTTATATGTCGAAGGAAGCTGCTATTCCGATTGAATTATTGTATTTTTATATGTAACAATGCTTTTTTGTCATAGTATGAATGTTAATTAGTGTGGTGCCAGTGGGGTAAAAATAAATAAATAATAAAATACCCTGACTCGAAAGCACAATACACTTTCTCTTTAACTGACACTTTCAGCACAAACACAGGCTGGGGGATTAAACACAGAACTGCTAGAACAGTTAACTTGTCAGCTGTAAATAAGAAACAATGGATTTTTAAATATTCCACAATTGTGAGTTTGTACAAATTTAATCACTGATCTTAATACAGACCTTCATGCAAATTTACCTACAGGCCTGTTTGGGTTTCATCAAATCTTCTCTACCAGCTGATCGGCCCAATCGCACTGTTATCATTATACTGTTTGAGAAAACAAACAAAAAATAAAAAAAACTACTTGTTCATTAATTGTTCACTAAAAAGTGCTTGTGGAGTTGTTTTGGGAAAGATCTCTACCATGACTTCACTGGATACAAAGTCATGTGATTGAAACCTGAAAATGATTTCTTTTTTATACATGAACACAAATTGCAGATTTAACAAAACAATTTCAACATCAGATGGAGTAAAAAAAAAACACATGGAAAAAGTAAAAGTAAAAATAAATACAATTTACTTCAGGTCAATTGTGACTTTCATAAATATGAAGATAAAATGTTCTTTATCTAAAGAGCTGCACAAATACTTTCTAGAAACGTCATTCCACTGTAGCTTTTTCAGTAAATGTTGAATCAGAAAGCAGAGAGAGGACAAGACTAATTCTTATTTTGTAATGATAAAAGCAGCTCTGATTTGCTGATAATTTCATCTTGTCTCGTCTTCTTCCGCTTATCCGGGGCCGGGTCGCGGAGGCAGCAGTCTGAGCATGGAAGCCCAAACTTCCCTTTCCCCAGACACCTCGGCCAGCTCCTCGGGAAGAACACCGAGGTGTTCCCAGGCCAGCCGAGAGACATAGTCCCTCCAGCGTGTCCTGGGTCTTCCCCGGGGCCTCCTCCCGGGGGGACATGCCTGGAACACCTCCCCAGGGAGGCGTCCAGGAGGCATCTGAAAGAGATGCCCGAGCCACCTCAGCTGATTCCTCTCGATGTGGAGGAGCAGCGGCTCTACTCCGAGCTCCTCCCAAGTGACTGTGCTTCTCACCCTATCTCTAAGGGAGCACCCAGCCACCCTGCGAAGGAAACTCATTTCGGCCGCTTGTATCCGCGATCTTGTTCTTTCGGTCATTGCCGAAAGCTCATGACCATAGGTGAGAGTCGGAACGTAGATCGACCAGTAAATCGAGAGCTTTGCTTTTTGGCTCAGCTCCTTCTTCACCACGATGGACCGGTAAAGCGATATTTGACCCGTGGGCAAAGGCCCAGCTACCAAGCACTCACATATGAGCCCCAACCCCGGGCCTGGCTCCAGGGCGGGGCCCTGGCTGCGCCATACCGGGCGACGTCACGGTCCTTGATAGATTGTTATCCATAAGGGGTTTTGATGAACTGCTCTTAGTCTGGCCTGTCACCTAGGACCTGTCTGCCTTAGGAGACCCTAACAGGGGCATAATGCCCCTGACAACATAGCTCCAAGGATCATTCAAGCACACAAACCCCTCCACCACAATAAGGTGGCAGTTCTAGGAGGGGTGATAATTTCATATCAACAGAAAAACCCAGACCGACTGTGAGTGTGAATCCCCAGGCCTGTCTGGTTTTCATCAAATCTTCTTCACCTGATAATTGGGTTGATCGCACGGTCATCATTCTACTGGTTTAGAAAAAACTACTGGATTATTAATTGTTCACTAAAAAGTGCTCGTAGATTTGTTTTGGAAAAGATCTCTATCATGGCTTCACTGGATACAAAGTCATGTTATTGACACCTGAAAAGGATTTATTTTTTATATATGAACACAAATGTGCAGATTTAAAAAAAAGTGAAAAATATAAAGTGTATTCTGTATAGAACTGCTTTAAACATGTACACGTAATGTGGGTTTGCCAATTTCTCTGATAAACATACAGTACATCAGATCCTTTATTAAAGAAAACAAGTTTAGCTCATGTTTGAGTTACATGAACTAAAGGCACAATAACTTATTGTAATAAAACTTCACTTCACATAAAACTTCAGCCACAGTCAGGATGTTAGAGATGCAGGAATGAAGTGTTTAGGTGTTTGAATTGTAAACGTATTCTGCAGGTAAACTGAAGTGATGGAGCTCTTTTTGAGATTATAGAACATAATCTTACAAATATTAAACATGTAAAACAACAGTGAGAGATTGCCTTCATTATTTATAATTTGAAATTTGGAAAAAAAATTCTACTTCTGTTTTATTTTGAATAATATCCACTAAAAAAGTAATGTGTATGAAAAGAATGTGTCATTATCGCACAGCATCTGGGTTTGTGTTCATCAAAAAGAAAGAAGTCATTCACTTGTGTAAATCATCTTATTCACTTCTTAAGTTATTTACTAATTAAACCACACAATGCTGATGAATCGAAGAATCACGTTATGTATGGACCTGCTATTGCTCTAATATTTGGTCAGGTTCTCTTCCAGCAAATAAATGTGAAGATGATTAATTTAATTTACTATACAACACTAATAAATTAATACCACTGTAGAAAAAAAGATATTTAGTCCTAGTTATTGTTTAACTGAGACCAGGATTATCAGAGGGACAGCAGAAATGTTTTCACTCTGTAGAGGTGATTAGTACAGTAAATATTATATCACTCCTGAACTGTATGTTTTCATCTTGAACAGAAAAACCTAAACCTGAACTCATATCAGACCTTAAAGGAGCTGTACTGACAGGAATCCCAGTGACACTGTACTGTACACTGAAGCCACAGTCTGCTGGATGGAAGTTTTACTGGAGCACATCAACACAGAGCTCTGAGACTGAAACAGAATCAGGCCACTATGTCATCAGACCAGTTCGTGTCTCTGATGGAGGCCAGTACTGGTGCCGAGCTGGAAGAGGAAACCCAGTCTACTACACACACTACAGTGATGCACTCTGGGTAAAGGTTACTGGTGAGTATGTGACTGCGCTGGACAGAACATGTTAACAGTAGAGCTGGGTAGTAACACATGGTAAGTTACACTGCCAGGCCAAAAAAGGGTGCACACAAATATTTTGTTGGACTGCCTTTAGCTTTATTTACAGAGCACATTAGCTGTGGCACTGTTTCAGCAATCATTTGCAACATCACAACATTTATTTCCATTCAGACTTTTACTAATTTTTAGCCAAGATCTTGTATTGATGATGGGGTAATTGAACTGCTCTGTAAAGTCTTCTCCAGCACATTACATTAATGGCATTTAGCAATGTACAACATACCCAGAGCAGGCTGGGGAGCAGTTGGGGGTTAGGTGCCTTGCTCAAGGGCACTTCAGGCATTCCTGATGATCCAGGGAATCAAACTGATGACCTTTTGGTCCCAAAGCTGCTTCTCTAACCATTAGGCTATGGCTTCCCGAATGTGGTTAAACTCAGGACTCTGTGGTGACCAATTCATGTGTGAAAATGATTCCTCATGCTTCCTGAACCACTCTTTCACAGTTTCAGCCTGATGAATCCTGCCATTGTTGTCCTGGAATATGTCTGTGCCATCAGGGAAGAAAATATCCAATTATGATCATTTCATGCACTTCCCTCCTTACCCTGACACGCCCATTGCTCAGGAATAGAGCAAATCTGGACTCAGTAGACCACATGACCTGTTTCCATTGCTCCGGAGTCCAATATTTATGCCCCCTTGCAAACTGGAGCCTTTTCTTCTTATAGCCACACTGCTGTTTAGTCCCAATCCTGTGAGTTCTCACTGCACTGTATGTGGAAATGCTTTTACTTTCACTACTAAACATAGCCATGAGTTTTACTTTTTTTTTTTTTTACTGTTTTAGTGATCTTAAACAAGTGTTTAATTGATCTCTGATCACAGTCAAGTTTTTTTCTGACCACATTTCTTCCTCAAAGTTGATGGTCCATCAAGATCCTTCCAGGTTTTAATCATGTGTTGTACAGTTCTTAACCCAATTCCAGTAATTGCAGCAGTCTCCTTAGTTGTTTTCTTTGCTTGATTCAGGCCAGTAATTTTAACCCTTCTGAACCATAGTAACACCTTTTCCATGACCATGACACGGTTGTTTCAGAAATGAGAAGCTACTCACTGCATTATTTAGGGTTAAACAAATTGTTGCCATCTGAAACGTATTAATCACTGCAATAATTATCCAACTCTTAGGTTTTTGCTTATTTAAATACAAATGATGACATTTTGTGGACAGACAGTGTAAACATACACAGGAACATACACATAGAGAACAAATAAATTTTCCCCAGTATCGTGCTCAAGTGTGAATGAGTTGAAGAGGAGGAGGTTTAAACTTTTTTCCTAAACACTGAGTGTAGAAGAAAAAAAGGCAGAATCTGAAAGCTTGAGAAAGATTAGAGCGTTATTGTGAGGTGTTATGAATTGATAACATGTATGTGTGTGTATTATGAGTGGAAAAAAATGTTTGAGTTTTTGTGACTTAGCTCTGATACGGTATGATGCAGCACTTCAAACAGAAAGCTACTTGTCACTCAGGAAATTGTCATTTCTAGGATATTTTATGCTCTATGTATAGATTAATATATTATCTTCCTGACATCACACTGCAAATCTTTTTTTAATCTCTTTTAATTGTCTTAATTTTTAATCAAGTATAAATGTTAATATAATAGTGACATAAATGGTTATATTTATTATCAGGTGAATCAGCTCCAGTGTCTCTGATCATCAGTCCCAGCAGAACTCAACACTTCACTGCTGACTCTCTCTCACTGAGCTGTGAGGACCAGAGTGACTCTACTGGATGGACAGTGAGACGATACACACACAATGAGACACCGTTCAATTGTTCATCATATTCAGGATCTACATGTAACATCAGCTCCCTCTCTACATCACACACTGGAGTTTACTGGTGTCAGTCTGAATCTGGAGGACACAGTAATCCTGTCAACATCACAGTGCACTGTGAGTCTTTTTATCAGTTCTCATCAGCAGTATTTAATACACAAACCAGACCTAACATTAAAAAAAATCTATTCTTAAGAATTATAAAGAAGTTAAGTGATTCCTTACTTGTAAAACATAAAAGCTAATTTATTATCTTGTGATTGAAAGCATTGCAGTAAAACCTATTTTTAACATCTCAATGCTATTGAGGAACTCGTGGAAATTTTACTCAACACGGTGCCGTTATTTTAAACTAACAAATTATTTTTGACTCTTTAGTTTGTGTTTTTCTTTGTTTCCTTCTCTCTGAGTCACTTCGTCATTGTTAACATAACTGCATAACTGTATTTTCAGAACCTGATAAAATGATGACCGCTTTTACGTGTTGTATACACTATGGTCATAGACAGTTCTTAAGTTACTGCTGTGTTCTTTAAGATTTATGATGTTAATTGTGTTTCAGGCAGGTTAGCATACAGGTGTAAATGATTCCAATATTAGTTTATGCTTAAATGGATTTAATATTTTTTGTCATATTCATAATATTCAGTTTATAACTTCGGTCAGTTTATTAGTGAATTCCACATGAGCTTCAAGTGGCTTAAGTACTGAAGCCACCAATAAAATAGAGGTCTAGAAAAAAAAAGGTAAGTGAATAATAGTATCTGTGGCTCACAATAATCCACTTATTGGAAATTCATATGGATCAACATTTTTAATGAGCCTGATCTCATCTCATCTCATTATCTCTAGCCGCTTTATCCTTCTACAGGGTCGCAGGCAAGCTGGAGCCTATCCCAGCTGACTACGGGCGAAAGGCGGGGTACACCCTGGACAAGTCGCCAGGTCATCACAGGGCTGACACATAGACAACCATTCACATTCACACCTACAGTCAATTTAGAGTCACCAGTTAACCTAACCTGCATGTCTTTGGACTGTGGGAGAAACCGGAGCACCTGGAGGAAACCCACGCGGACACGGGGAGAACATGCAAACTCCACACAGAAAGGCCCTCGCCGGCCCTGGGGCTCGAACCCAGGACCTTCTTGCTGTGAGGCGACAGCGCTAACCACTACACCACCGTGCCGCCCTGAGCCTGATTTTCTCAAAAAAATATTCCACTTTTCCTCTTTCTGGTTATCTCGATGTACAGGAACATGTCACACAGTGTTATCTGTACCTTCTCAGATAAATAGCTTTTAAAGTAATATTTAAAAAAAGGTACATGGACCTTTCCAGGTAAAACATACACACCAGATGTACAAAAGGGGTACCATTAAAAGATATACCAATGCAGTAATGAGGATACGTACAGTTTGGCATCTTTGTTTCTGAGACTGTAACAATAAAATTATAAAATACCCCATTTGTGTTTTCTGCCCCACGTAAACATGACATGTTTATAAAGAACAAAGAATAGAATAAAGAACAACTCCATAAAATGCAGCAATCTCACAAAGAAATGCAATGTGTTTTCTAAGCCTTGTAAAGGACTGAATCTTCCACTAATAAGGGAGAATTACACTGTTTTTGCACATACAGTGCCTTGCAAAAGTATTCATACCCCTTGAACTTTTTCACATTTTTCCACCTTATAACTACGAACTTAAAAGTTTTTTATTGAGATTTTATGTGATAGACCAACAAAGAGTAGCACATAATTGTGAAGTGAAACGAAAATGATAAATGGTCTTCAAAATTTTAAACAAATAAAAATCTGAAAAATGTGGTGTGCATTAGTATTCAGCCCCCTGTACTCTGATACCTCTAAATACAATCCAGTGCAATCAAATCAAATCAAGTTTATTTGTACAGCGCTTTTAACAATAAACATTGTCGCAAAGCAGCTTTACAGAATTTGAACGACTTAAAACATGAGCTAATTTTATCCCTAATCTATCCCCAATGAGCAAGCCTGTGGCGACGGTGGCAAGGAAAAACTCCCTCAGACGACATGAGGAAGAAACCTCGAGAGGAACCAGACTCAAAAGGGAACCCATCCTCATTTGGGCAACAACAGACAGCCTGACTATAATATTAACAGTTTTAACAGGTATAACCCTCAACTGTCCTCATGGGGCCGTCCTTCACAGGAGTGGGGCGATAAAACTCCGACCAGACACAGGGCACCAGGATGGATCAAGCAGGTCCGAGGGGCAGAAGAGGCCAGCATCTCAATCCCAGGATCAATATGTAACTCAGAGGGACAGATGGGGGGGCGGGGGGGAGAGAAAGAAAACACGTTGTTAGGTATGCCCTAAAAATGACAAGTATTAAATCTGTGTGGTAGGCTCGCAGAGACGAGAGTCTTTACATCAGGCATGACGCACAATGGCATGTTAATATGGTAAAAAATATATCATGACCTGCTCTGGCTGGATGCTTGATTGGGTGATGGGAGCACACTCCTCAGCAATGATGAGCTGCAGATGGGACCGTTAGGCCTGGCCAAGACAATTCAGTTACATTTAACCGGGTCTGGGACATGCGACAGAATGTCTGACGGCCGATTCCCTGCAGGCTACGATAGCCAGTCGAGGTCCCCACCGTCTCCACCAAAAGATTTCCTGTTGACTCCATGTAACTCAGAGGGACAGATTTGGGGTGGGGGGGGGGGGGAGAGAAAGAAAACACAGGTGGTTAGGTATGCCCAATGTCACCTGAATAAGTAGGAACAGTATACATATTGCACCGAGTACAAGCAGGGACTCCGGCAACTAACTATGACAGCATAACTAAAAGGAGAGAGCCAGAAGGTAACACAGGCATGAGGGAGCCCCGGGACATAAAGCAGCCAGCCACTGCACCGTCAACAAACTCGAGTGAGCAAGCGAGTGGGGACTGACAGCATCCATACATCCCAGTTTACCAAAACACTCTATGTCTGAGGACCCTCCAGATCTACTCCTTTACCTCATAAACACCATTAACAAAAGGCTTGACTAAACAGATATGTTTTCAGCCTAGACTTAAATGCTGAGACTGTGTCTGATTCCCGAACATTACTTGGAAGGCTGTTCCATAACAGTGGGGCTTTGTAAGAAAAGGCTCTGCCCCCTGATGTAGCCTTCACTATACGAGGTACCAGCAGATAGCCTGCACCTTTTGATCTAAGTAGGCGTGGCGGGTCATAGAGGAGCAGAAGTTCACTCAGGTACTGTGGTGCGAGACCATTTAGTGCTTTAAAGGTCAATAGTAGTATTTTATAATCAATACGAAATTTGATTGGGAGCCAATGCAGTGTGGATAAGACAGGCGTGATGTGGTCATATTTTCTAGTTCTAGTAAGGACTCTTGCTGCGGCATTTTGAACTAACTGGAGCTTCAGAATGCCTTCAGAAGTCATCTAATTCGTTAATAGAGTCCTACTGTGTGTAATTTACTCTCAGCATGAATACACTTGCTCTGTGAAGGCCTCAGTGGTTTGTTAGAGAACACTGAAGAACAAACAGCATCATGAAGACCAAAGAACTCACCAGACAGGTCAGGGATAAAGTTCTGGAGAAGTTTAAAGCAGGGTTAGGTTATAAAAAATATCCCAAGCTCTGAACATCTCAAGAAGCACTGTTCAATCCAGCATTCAAAAATGGAAAAAGTGTGGCACAAATGCAAACCTACCAAGACATGGCCGTCCACCTAAACTGACAGAGCGAGCAAGGAGAGCACTGGTTAGAGAAGCAGCCAAGAGGCCCATGATCACTCTGGAGGAGCTGCAGAAATCCACACCTCAGTTGGGAGAATCTGTGCACAGGACAACTATAAGTCGTACACTCCACAAATCTGGCCTTTTTGGAAGAGTGGCAAGAAGAAAGCCATTGTTGGAAGACAGGCATAAGAAATGTAAGGGACACAGCAAACATGTGGAAGAAGGTGCTTTGGTCAGATGAGACCAAAGTTGAACTTTTTGGCCTAAATGCAAAGCGCTATGTGTTGCAGAAAACTAACACTGCTCATCACCCTGCACACACCATCCCCACTGTGAAACATGGTGGTGGCAGCATCATTCTATGGGAATGCTTTTCTTCAGCAGGGACAGGGAAGCTGGTCAGAGTTGATGGGAAGATGGATGGAGCCAAATACAGGGCAATCCTGGAAGAAAACCTGTTGGAGGCTGCAAAAGACTTGAGACTGGGAAGGAGAGTCACCTTCCAGCAAGACAATGACCCTAAACATACAGCCAGAGCTACAATGGAATGGTTTAGATCAAAGAATATTCATGTGTTAGAATGGCCCAGTCAAAGTCCAGACCTAAATCCTATTGAGCATCTGTGGCAAGACTTGAAAATTGCTGTTCACAGACGCTCTCCATCCAATCTGGCTGAGCTTGAGCTATTTTGCAAAGAAGAATGGGCAAAAATTTCATTGTCTAGATGTGCAAAGCTGGTAGAGACATACCACAAAAGACTTGTAGCTGTAATTGCAGCAAAAGGTGGCTCTACAAAGTATTGATGCAGGGGGGCTGAATACTAATGCACATCACATTTTTCAGATTTTTATTTGTTTAAAATTTTGAAGACCATTTATCATTTTCATTTCACTTCACAATTATGTGCTACTCTGTGTTGGTCTATCACATAAAATCTCAATAAAAAACTTTTAAGTTCGTGGTTGTAAGGTGGAAAAATGTGAAAAAGTTCAAGGGGTATGAATACTTTTGCAAGGCATTGTATTCTTTTTTTCAGTGTTTTCTTTCTCTTTCCTACAGATGGTGACGTGATCCTGGACAGTCCTGTCCATCCTGTTACTGAGGGACGTCCTCTGACTTTACGCTGTTTGTATCGCAACACAAAGATCTCAGAGTCTGGTGTTGATTTCTATAAAAATGATTCAGTTCTCCAGAACCAGACTACAGGAGAGATGACCATCAGGAGTGTCTCAAAGTCAGATGAAGGTTTCTACCACTGTAAACACCCACAGAGAGGAGAGTCACCAAAAAGCTGGGTTTCAGTCAGAGGTAAGGGAATCATGTCATCTTACTTGAATTACATTTGTAACAATAGGAAGTATTTAAACGGATCTGCGCTTTCCCTAGTTTCAGCTCCTAGATCCACTGGACTAATTTTAGGACTGAGCTTGGCCTTCGTGTTTGCCATCTTAATGATCTTACTGATCCTTCTGTTACGTTCCAAGAAAAAAAAAGGTTTGAGAGCAGACTTTTTGCACATATTTGTTGTTTTTGAGGAAAAATTATGTCCCTTCTAGCTCTTTTTTTGGTTATGTGTTCATGTTGCTCTAAATATACTTACCTGCAAAGGCAATGTTTTAACCTGTTCACTGCTTTACTCTGTTGAGAAGGTGTAGAATATCAGTCTCAGTCTTCTGCAGTAAATCAGGACACCAATCAGCTTGCAGGTCAGTCTTCAATAACAATAAATACATCAGCATTTGTTTTTCAAGGAGTTTTTGTTCTTGTTGAATATTTTCTCTTTAAAGTCTTTAATTTGTTTTTCTTTAAAAGATGGTGAAAATGTCTATGAAAATGCTGCTACCAGAACCACAGGTATAGTTTATCTAGATTTCTATGGTTAAAATAGACAGATCTGGCAAAGTAGCATTGCAGTAGCTTCTCTAATGGCTCCATTTTCTTTTCTTCTAGCTGATTCTGCAGCTGGCTCCAGTAATACAGTCAACCCACAGGTTGTGACTAGAAAAAAGAAACAAAATGGTAAGAATGCTGCATGAAACTAACGTCAACTCTTTTTTTTTAAATTTGTTTTTGCCTTTTGCATTAAACTAATCAAATTTCTATTTTAGATCATGCAGCCAGAGGGGCAGATGATGTGATGTATTCCAAAATTGAAATGAAAAAGGTTAAATTTCACAGTGAAAGTAAGATGGTTTGATTGCACATTATTTTAAAAGACCATCAGACTTATTGTAGGAACAAATAGTCTTCATTAGCTACTGCTCTTTACCATGCAAACAGCCTAAATTACATTTTTTTCCCTCATCAGATGTCTCTGCATTGAGACCAAGTGATGTGGTTTACTCCCCAATTAAATTTGCAAACATGAAATCCAAGGGTAAGTATAATGTCCTGTATGACATACTGTTTAATGTTGTACTTATTGTATGCAGTTTTTCATTTTTGCACATATCCTGTGACACTTCAACGGGATGACACAGAGTTACATCTACACAACATATTTTTGACTAAATTTCATCAGAGATATAACATCAATGCAATTTTACATTCATTAAGTGGGTTACAGCAGCCATAATCACTGTGTAACTTAAAAAAAGAACAAAAAAAAACATAGTTACATACACAGTGCAATGTGTAAGAATTTGTATTCCAGTGCACACTATTTGACCTGAAATTAATTAAGAAATAATTCCACCTTTATGGACTAAATCATGGAATCAATAGGAACTACACTATTGTTTAGTGTACAATAGTGCACTATTGTAATACACTCCTTTTTCTTCAAATGCTCTACCAGGCCATGGGCCAGTCTGATATTTTTGAACACTTTTCTGGCCACAACCTTTGGGATCTTGAATGTTGCAATTCAGTTGTCTCTCTACACTTTAGTGTATGCACACTTTCATGTGATGGTTTCCAATGGAAAAGCTTATGAAGATTGTTACACAGTGAGCTTTTTCTAACAAGGTATATTTATTCAACTGTTTTAAGATGAGCATGTAAGGCAAGATGGGCTAAGGGAAAAGATCTGTAGTTTGTCTGCAGTGTCAGTTAAATGGCTCCTTCTGTAGATGTAATTGGCTCTTGGCCACATTTAATGACAAAAATTCAGACTCTTTAGCAAAATCTCCAAGAGAGATAACACTAACTATACAGTTGATATTCCATTTAATTTTTTTTTTCCTGGCATCAGTTTGAGTCAAAGACAAAGCAGTGTCAGTAACATTAAGGTTTGGCAATACCTTATTTATAATCAGGCAATACATAGTTTACTGAATAAAGATCAATCAATCAGTGATCACTCAAAAGTGTTCAAAACAAAACAATGATCAGTCAGTGAATGTTTCCTGTATAAGTTTACTATGATATAATGGGGAAAAAATAGAAAACTGAGGCTATGCTTTGCTCAAATGTTCATTAACAAGCCTGCAAAAATGCTGTATAACTAAATACAATAAAGATTAAGAGTGTGATGGTGAAACATGGTGGAGGTAGTATCATGGCTTGTACCTATATGGAGGCGAGTGAAACTGGATTATTTATTTATTTATTTAAAGATGTGGCTATGGACAACAGCATCATGATATAGGCTGTGAACAGAAGTGAACCGTGTAGATTCAAATCAGTCCCTTAAAACTAATGGCACTTATGGCTGATTATGCTGCAAATGTGGTCTACAGTGGAAAAAAAAAGTGCAATGTCCTTTAATGACCAAGCTAATCAACAAACATGAATCCCACAAAACTACAGTTCACTCCTCAAAGAAAAAAAAAAAAACTGAGACAAACTGAAAACAGTGGCATTATGAGGATTGGCAGGTTGCAATCTTTATGACAACAGATTGATGGTTAAGCTAAATGTGTTTATGGAAAGTGGTTTTTTTTCTGCATCATCTTCTGGATAACTGTGACCATTTAGTCTTAGGAATATATAATTTATGGGAAATTGTGCTGGTGTTTCGTTCAGTATCTGGGAAATTAGGACCTGTCACTGCAATTGGTTAGGAACTGTAAAATAGCATGTGGGTATGGGGTATATCTTTAATTTTTTTTTAAAGATTGTATAAATACAAGCATGAAGAGTAAGAAAAGAAAGCTGTGTCTGTTCATTTTTGTAGATGCTGCCACCAACCCAGGTGATGTGACGTATGCTGAAATTGAGGTGAAAAAACAAAAGAAGCCAAAGCGAAAAGAAGGTGGGACTAAATTCATTCAATTTGCATTGTGCAATATCAGTTATTCATCTTAAAGCCAATTATTATGGGGTTAATATGAATGGTGTGTTTTAAATAAGTGACTGTTGCCCATTAGGAAAGAGTGTTGAGGGAGCTGACACTGTGTACTCAGAACTGAAGCAGAACATGGATAACGGTAAGATGAGCTCAAAGAGTATACACAGTCTCTCCAGACAACAGTATTGCTTAGGCAAAGAGAGATATTTGAGGAAGTGCAGTCAAATACTATACTTCCTACACATTCAGTCATTTGGCAGATCTCCTTATAGAGACTAATTAATGTGCAAAGAAATTACAGTTTAACAAGATACCGTATTTTCTGGACTATAGAGCGCACCTGTATATAAGCTGCATCCGCTCTATTTAAAAAAAAAAAAAAAAAAAAAAAAAAGATATACACGCCGCACCGGGCTATAAGCCGCAGATATCTATGGTGAAAAATTAGATATTTACTGCATGTACAGAACGATTTTGTACTGTAAATGTACATGTATGTACCTGAATAGATTCTTTCCGAACAGTGCCTTTTAACACGGCAGCAACTTTGCTGATTAAAACGGAACAGAACCAAGAGAAAATAACCGGTATTTATTTCCCTCTTCATTTCTCCTGTGTTTGAAACCACAAGTCACTTTAATCATCTTCGCTGGATTTGAAAATAATTACCAGTTAGTAATTTGTCGTGCATGTTCTGTCTGCTAAAGATCTGCTAATTCTTCTTTGCATTGATTTTTCGTCTATCTTATTTTTGATTCTACTTCCGGTTAGAGCGCCCCTAGCGATGGAAGAAAAATCCACAGAATAGCCACACCTTTGTATAAGCCGCATGGTTCAAAACCTAGGAAAAAAGTAGCGGCTTATAGTCCAGAAAATACGGTAAATCACAGGGCTGGCACGGTGATTAGTGCTGTTGCCTCATAGCAAGAAGGTCCTGGGTTCGAGCCCAGCGGCCGGTGCTCCGGTTTCCCCCACAGTCCAAAGACATGCAGGTTAGGCTAACTGGTGGCTCTAAATTGATTGATAATGTGAGTGTGAATGGTTGTTTGTCTCTACGTGTCAGCCCTGTGATGATTTGGCGACTTGTCCTCTTGCCCATAGTCAGCTGGGATAGGCTCCAGGTTACCTGCAACCCTGTACAGGATAAGTGGCTACAGATAATGGATGGATGGAATACAAATCATCCAACTGTCACATAAATACCATTATTATATACCAGTAATTTATTTATTTGGTAGTATTTCAGCAATCTTTTTTTTTTTTTTTTTTTACTCTTACCACTATTTATTAAATTGTTCTAACAGTAGTAAACTTCACAGATTTACTATGGTGGAGAAGAAAAAAAAAAAAAAGAGAGAATATACCATACCTCATTACTGGAAACATCATGATAAAACATCTATAACATATCAGCCCTTTCTGTAATTCAGTTGGTGTGTGTATGTTTGTTTCATTTTCCAGGGGATTTCACTGAAACGGCTGATGCGACCTATGCCCAGGTCAGAAAAAAGGGCAAAAGGGATAATCCAGGTAGGAGTCATTGTGTAATAATCTCTGTTCATATCCATGATGATAAATGTACAGGTTTTTTTCATAAAGTGTTTGCAGTTACTATGACTTTATATATGGATTACACTGTCAAGTTTAAAGGCGGCATGCTGGCGCAGTGGTTAGCACTGTCACCTCACACCAAGAAGGTCCTGGGTTTGAGCCCAGCGGCTGATGGTGCTCAGGTTTCCCCCACAGTCCAAAGACATGCAGGTTAGGCTAAAGGCCAATTTATGCTGACAACCCAGTCCTCACAGATGGCGTCGCAGATAGCGTCTGCGAAGCCCCCCCCCCCCCCCCTTCGCAGACGCTCTGCGCGCACCTCCCAAAAATTGTGACCACCGCAGACAGCGTCGCAGACAAGAGGGCTCTGATTGGTCCACTCTACATCCGCTGTACACGCACTTCCGCTTCCTTACTTTCCCGGTTTGGTTTGTTTTCACGACCGCCATTTTTAAAAACACGCGCGAAGATGGAGCAGCACGAAGAGCGGTTAATCAAGGAAGTGAGGTAGTACGTACATCTATACGACTCCAGTTCTAGTCATTATAAGTAACCGGAGGATAAACACTCCACTAACCACACCCACCAACTACTCCTAGCGATTTTGCGACTTTGCGCCCCCTTGCGTTGTGGCGGTGAATAACATCGCGCACGCCTATTACTCCCTGCTCAACGATAAATTACAACTGTCTGCGAAAAGCTATCTGCGAAAGCCTTGTCGCAAGAGCATGCAGAGCCCCTAATTGATGGCTGATAATGTGAGTGTTAATGGTTGTTTGTCTCTATGTATCAGCCCTGTGATGATCTGGCAATTTGTCAGGGTGTGCCCTGCCTCTTGCCCATAGTCAGCTGGGATAGGCTCCAGGTTACCTGCAACCCTGTACAGGATAAGTGGCTACAGATAATGGATGGATGGAATACAAATCACCCAAATGTCACATAAATACCAGTAATTTATTTTTTTGGTAGTATTTCAGCAATCTTTTTTTTTTTACTCTTACCACTATTTATTAAATTATTTTAACAGTAGTAAACTTCACAGATTCGCTGTGGTGGAGAAGAAAAAACAGAGAATATACCTCATTACTGGAAACATCATGATAAAAAATCTATAACATATCAGCCCTTTCTGTAATTCAGTTGGTGTGTGTTTGTTTCATTTTCCAGGGGATTTCACTGAAATGGCTGATGCGACCTATGCCCAGGTCAGAAAAAAGGGCAAAAGGGATAATCCAGGTACCGTAGGAGTCATTGTGTAATAATCTCTGTTCATATCCATGATGATAAATGTACAGGGTTTGTTTTCATAAAGTGTTTGCAGTTACTATGACTTTATATATGGATTACACTGTAAAGTTTAAAGATGGCATGGTGGTGTAGTGGTTAGCACTGACACCTCACAGTAAGAAGGTTATGGGTTCGAGCCCAGTTGCCGACAGGAACCTTTCTGTGTGGAGTGTCTGCGTTGGTTTCCTCCGGGTGCTCCGGTTTCCCCACAGTCCAAAAACATGCAGGTTAGGCTAATTGGTGGCTCTAAATTGACCGTAGATGTGAGTGTGAATGGTTACTTGTCTCTGTGTCAGTCCTGTGATGACCTGGTGACTTGTCCAGGATGTACCCTGCCTCTCGCCCATAGTCACCTGGGATAGGCTCCAGCTTGCCTGCAACCCTGCACAGAATAAGTGGTTACAGATAATGGATGGATGGGTGGATGTCAAGTTTAAACATTTAATTCAATTCAGTAAACATGACACTTTTTGAAACTCAATCATTCACGTAATGACTTAAAAAAGCAAACTAAAACAAATTGATAAATTAAGACAAATAACACTTACTATTCAACTGGGTCACTACATACCAATTAAGACCCTATTAAAGGAGGAAGAATTAGTCTGTTCTTCTGAAAAAATTATGCATGACAATGGCTGAGCTGCATTACTGGAAGATTTCATTATCTGTCACAAAATAAATGTATTATTTGTCTGTACCATTGTCTCTCTCCACACTGCTCTATATTAATGTACAGTGGGCCTGTATGTAGCCTAAGCAATGTATGCAAAACAGCTAGAGTAGTCGTTATCAAATCGAACAAATAGGCTACATGCCATGCTGCATTCTTCCAATCTCCAAATGTTGAGGATCGATAAATTTGATGATTTGTTGCATTGTGTCCTGCTGTACCACAAATCCCATTTGAATTGCCTGTGTATGTAACCAGCGATATCCTTGCACCTGTCCATTGCATTGTGGTTCCTGATGCACAAAACTATCACCTCATCCAGATCAGTATATTGTTTTCTTCTGAATAGACTCGATTCATTGCGATGGCTCTTCAGAGTCTGGATGCTTATGATAATATGGTGATTCTGGGCTAAAATCATGAGTATTTCCTTTTTGCTAAATCTGAGTGAAAAGTACAATTTGATGAGATCATCCATAATATGTGGCAAGTGTGTGCATATATGGTGTGATGAGGTGGAGCCAACCTTGAAAAGTGATGTTCTTTGACAAAAAAAATTAAAAAAAGACTTTATATCATATTTTTCTTGTAAATGTCAACTTTAATCCAGGAAATTCTGAGCTTTTTTTTTTTTCTCAGAACATTACACCCCACCTCCAGCTCTGTAATTTTTTTTTACCTTCAATGACCCTAATATGTCGCTGTATAGAGGAATTGTCAGTAATAACACAAGCAATCAGTTTGCGGTGGCCTCCAAACATGCCCACTATGAACTACAATTCCCAACTGTTGTAGTGCCCTCCCTCTCCTAATCATTGCCATAGCTGTTCTTCATGACTCATTGTTTAGCCTGCACTGCTTAAAGTGCTCAGTCACAAATATCCAGTGCGAAGTATCATTCTGTGTACCTGATCATACCAAGCCGTTTGCCCCTCAAATATGACTTTAGTGACTTGACCCTGCTTTCTGTTTCTATCTGGACTCTGAACTTTGTTTATTCCTCTGACATGCTGTTTGCAAATCAACTGACCCTTCGCTTGACCCTGACTCTGCCTTTAGTCTCATGTTTTGGATTTGGCTGCCAGTTTGTGACACACCTGGTCTCTCCTGCAACTGTTTCCGTAAGTCTGCACCATGACAGAATGCTTGGATGTACACCATGGATGTAGCAGAAGAGGCGAAGCAAACTGCTCTTACTATGCAGAGACAATTGTTGGGAGAATGCCAGTAAATGCTGAGTGAATTAAACACCTGTATGTCACAACTAACTGCTGTTGTCTCGCAGGCCCTCTGACATATCCTGTGTCCCCTGTGAGTGCTTCCACGATGGTTCTTTGACCAGATAATATTTCCAGGGAGGTGTCTGAATGCAAGGGTTTCGTCCAACATTGCTCGCTGTACTCTGTGACCCTCACGGGAGTTACTGAAGAACAGAAGATAGCTCAGTTCATTAATCTACTCACTGGCAATGCTATGAAGTGGGCTAGCACCATATGGGAATGGGGTGGTGAGCCTATGATCTTTTATTGAGCTGTTCAAATAACCATCAACCTGAGGGCGTTGAATTAGGAGAAAAACTACTGATGAGCCAGCAAGGAGTGAGGACAGTGACTGAGTACACCCTTGAATTCCACACACTAGTGGCAGGCAGTGGGTGGAACACACCGACACTGAAAACCACATTCTGCCAAGGGCTAAACCCAAATATTATAACTGAGCTTGCATGTCAGGATGAACAACTCACATTGGACTTCTCTCACTGACCTAGTCGCTAGACTGGGACCATCTTCATAACAGGCCTTCCTTGCAGCACACTCCTATTTGCTCTCAACCTCCCCAGTTTCCCATGCCTATGGAAATTTCCAACATGTGCATGCCCTGCTCTGAGAGGGAAAGAAGGTTCCAAGAGGGGCTATGTTTCTATTGTGGCAAACATGGTCATCTATTGGCACAATGTCCTGTTTGTCCAACCAACCAAAGAAAACAGGCTTATCTCCATAAAGAACCCAACTCCACCAACCCAGTGAGTCACAGAGCTACTACTCCGCACTGATTTCTTAAACTCCACATATTGTTAAACCTCCCAGACTTGTCCCATCTTCTCTAATAGACTCTGGGGCAGAGGGCAATTTCATCAACCTCAAGGTCGTTCAGAGGCTCCAGTTGCCTACCGAAGAGCTCCAATGACCAGTGAGCTTGAAGGCGACAGATGGCAGACCCATTGGGGATGGGCTCATCACAATTTGCACCGCACCAGTAGAGAATCAGGTTGGGGCACTTCACAAAGGACTCATCTCACTGTTCATCACCCACACTGCATATCAGGCCATAGTTCTGGGATTCCTTCGGTTACAACTCCACAACTCCCTCATCTCCTGACAGAACTCAGAAACACTACGATGGTCTCCCTCATGTCTTTAAGACTGCCTGCAACTGCCACAGATCGCCCTGGCTTCCACTTCCATGGACAGACCCTTACCCGGGGGTGTCGAACATGTTCCTGCTTGCTACCATGAGCTTAAGGAGGTATTCAGCAAGGGTAAGGCCAGTGGTTTGCCCCCCTCACAGACCTTATGACTGTGCCATTGACCTCCTCCCTTGCACCACACCTCCATGCAGCCTCATATATCCACTCTCCATCACAGAACAAGCCACCATGGAGGAATATGTTCAGGAGACACTGCAACAGGGATATATCCATCCATCTACATCCCCCGCATCTGCAGGCTTCTTTTTTGTGGAGAAGAATGGAGGGGGTCTCCAACCCTGTATTGATTATCGAGGACTGAACCAATTTACAGTTAAGTACCCCTACCCACTTCCACTAATACCATCTGCTCGAGAACAATTACAGTCTGCTTGCATATTCACCAAATTAAACCTTAGGAGCACTTATAACTTGGTGTGAATTCAAGAGGGTGACAAATGGAAAACTGCATTCAGCACAACTTCAGGCCACTTCGAGTATTGTATAATGCCATATGGACTTTCTTGTGCACCCAGCTTTTTCCAATACCTCATCAATGACATCCTCAGGGACGTGTTGGGACGGTATATACATTGATGACATTCTGATCTACTCCCCAGATTAAGTCATTCACAGAGAACACATAAGATCAGTACTCACCCAGCTCCTGGAGAACCACTTTTACATCAAGGCTGAGAAGTGTGAGTTTCATGCAACCCAGATTGCATTCCTGGGATACATCATCAGTGTTAAGGTCGCAAGCATGGATTCAAGTAAAGTTGCAGCTGTGATTACCTGGCCTGCACCCACTCATTCACCATCTCCTACCATCCCAGCTCCAGAAACACTAAAACCAATGCGTTATCCAGAATTGATACATCCACAACTTTCAACCAAGAACCCACTCCAATCCTGCCATCCAAGTGCTTTGTTAATGCCATCACATGGGAAATTGACAAGGAAATAAACTCAATCACGCAACCCTCTAGATGCATGTCCTACTGGTCTCATATTCATCCCAGCACAGTTCCAAGGCCAAATCATTTCGCAGGTTTTCTCATCTCCTGCCACCGGACACCCCAATAGTTAGTGCACCTCCTAGCTAATCTGAACTAAGTATTGGTGAGAGAACATGGTGTCTCAAATCAATGAGTTTGTTTCCACCTGTGCCCAAGCCAAGGTACCCCAGGCTCCACCTGTGGGTAAGCGCTTGCCACTCCCTACACCCCAAAGACCCTGATCCAATCTGGCTATAAACTTTATCACAGATCTGCCCAAGTCATAGTATAACAAAGTTATCATGGTGATCATTGACCAGTTCTCCAAGGCACTGAAGTTCATCCCCTTGCCTGGCTTGCCGACTGCCTTTGAAATTGCTGAATTCATCTTCTCACATCTTCAGATCCTATGGAATCCCTGAAGATATTGTTAGCGATCAGGGCCTCCAGTTCACTTCCAGGGGGTGGGCAAAGTTCATGGACAAACGAGGGGTGTTGGTGAGCATAAACTCTGGACACCATCCACAGTCTAATGGCCAAGTGGAATGTGCCAATCAGGAGATCAGGTGCTTCTTGAGGGTGTTCTGTATGGAAAATCACAAGGACTGATCTCAATTTCTCCCCTGGACTGAATATGCCCAAAATTCCATTAAGCACTCAGCCACCCAGCCCACACCATTCCAATGCATCCTTGGGTATCAACTGCCATTATTTCTGTGGGACAACTCACCCTCACACATCCTGGCAGTGAACTTATGGTTTCAAAGGAGTGAGCAAGTATGGGAGAGTGTCCACCAGTGGCTAGAGCAAGTGGCCAGCAGGTATAAACTCTATGCTGACAAGCACAGTGGAGAGACATCCATGTTCTCACTGGGAGACAGAGTGTGGGTGTCCACCAAGGACCTACGAGAGTCCAATGCATAATGCATGTTGAAGGGCCATACCAGGTACATAAGTCCCTTCAAAATCCTCTGCCGAATCAACAAAGTATCTTACAAACTAGAGCTCCCACAACATTGTCATCTGTCACCCACATTCTACGCATCATGCCTCCAACCTGCCATTCAGGGCCCCTTAGCCACCAATACACCATCCACTGAACCTCCCTTACCCCTAGAACTGGAAGGACAACTCGTCTACCAGGTACACAAGATCCTCAATTCCCATCACAGACAGGGCAACCTGGAATATCTAGTGGACTGGGAGGGGTACGGTCTGGAGGAACGCAGCTGGGTCCCTGCCAAGGACATCCTAGATCCACCTTTAACACAAGAATTTCATGCCAAACATCCCAAGAAACCAGCACCCAGGAAAAGAGGTCATCCCAGAAAGGAAAGTACTCCCAGAGTGAATGCCTTGGGGGGGGTATCTGTCAGTAAAAGTGCCAGCAATCAGAGTTTGTGGCAGCTTCCAAACATGGCCGCCACATACTACCATTCCCAAGTGACACAGTGCCCTCCCTCTCCTGAGTTCTAATCATCACCACAACTGTTCCTCATTACTCCTCATTTATCCTGCATGACTTCAGGACCTCAGTCACAAACATCCAGTGCAAAGTATCGTTCTGTGTACATGTATGTGATCACGTACTAAGCCGTTTGCCCCTCAAATCTGACTTTAGTGACTTGACCCTGTTTTCTGTTTATATCTGGACTCAGAACTTTGTTTTTCCTCTGACATGCTGTTTACAAATCTACTGACCATTCACTCAACCTTGACTCTGCCTTTCGTCTCACATTTTGGATTTGGCTGCCAGTTTGCAATGCAAGCTCCCCTGCAACTGCGTCCATAAGTCTGCACCCTGACAAGAATAATAAACTAATTCTCTTTTAATCTATTAATTAGATAACTGTCTACAGCTATTTTAATTTAGAATGCTTAGACTAAACTCATTTGTTGGGTGAAATTAGGGTGTTTGACTGGCTGATCTTGAACTGCAGACTGTACATTTGACACCCTGGTCTAGCACACGTCATGCTTAAAAGGTGCTTTTCATTTTATTTTCAGCTCTTTGTGAGCTTTGCTGATAATGAGTTTTGTGGATATCACTAAATGTCAGTCAGCTGTACTGTGGACGATCTTGGTCATTTCTGGAGTATTTATCAATATACATGTTGTAAGGGGCCATCCAGCTTGATCTAGTCAGTCTGGCTCCTATGACCAGAGGGAGCCCAAGAACAGAGTCTTAATGACAATTCGTGGCAATCAGCCACAATGATATACTGTATTATTCTCTTGGCACAGACTTTTAGTAGGCCTGATCAAGTGCTCAAAGGCTTTATCTTTGAGCACTTGGGACTTCCTTGTCACTCTGGGTGGCTAACTGGGTTGTGTTCTCTCCTCTGATTGCTGGAGACCAGGTTTCATGCCTATTCTGCACATTCCAGGTTGTGTTTCTGGTTGAGAGTATGTAGTGTGCGAGTTTGCTGCCTCTTCTTCTCCCCGGCGTTTTCTTTCTTTTTTTTGTTTTCTTTAACTGTGCTTCTGATTTTTTGGCAACGTATTATCCATTTTTTTTTTCTTTTTGGTTGATTTCGGACTCTTCTTACTTGGTTTTGACACTGGCTTTTTGCAATCACCTGTAGCTAACCCGCCTACGAGCCCCCGCTTTCTTTCCACCTGCTTGACTTCAGCAGTGGTGAGTGAGTTTCCACCTTTCACTACGCTGTTGTCTTATGTGCAGGCTAGTCAAATTGCTTCCCTGCACTGTACTCTGGGTGTGGAACCGCTGGTGTTTAGGCTACGTTTATGAGCAGTGTTAGGCTAGGTGGCTTTGCACCTTACATTGGACTGCATCTGTCCATCTGTTTTTGGATCGTGACTGTGGGTCTGGGTATTGGTTTTGCGGCCCGGCTTTTACCCATGTTTTACACCTACTCGCCGGAGGAATTAAAAAGCCTTAGTGTGCAGCGCCACTTGGATTCCGCGGCATTTAATCTGTGCTGCTCTATTGGAATCGCACGCCGCCCTCTGTATATTCACCACTCTCCGCGCTCTCCAACTGCTCATTATGCTTCGGAGTCTTCCATACCCATCATATGGACTCACAATTGGATTACCAAGGTCAATAAGAACACTCATGGAGTTAATCACAGTGTTCTTCGCTCACTTGGGAAACTGCAATGTTCTGCTGTCTCTGGATTGTCACCTGCGTTTCCTGCGAAGATTGGCCTTTTTAACTCCCGCTCCATCACCAACAAAGTGTCACTCATGAATGACCTAATTATCCAAAAGACCCTGGACATACTTCTGCTGGTGGAAACATGGCAACAGGCTGAGGACTATCTACATTTACATATGTCTTCACCAGCTGGATACACATTATTTCAAAGCCCCGTCTCACAGGGAAGGGTGGAGGTCTACCTGCAGTTTTCTGATGTGGTTTGAAACTTAAAGAGATTGTTTTTCACGATGTTACATCCTGTGAATATCTGGCTTTGAAAACCTCCACTCCCACACCGATGTTGCTGATCTTAATCTATCGACCTCCCAAATCATCACCATCTCTTTTTCTGTCTGAACTGAATGAACTGCTAACTGTAGCCTCATCTGTCTGTACTGCCATCATTCTTCTGGGTGACTTTAACATTCATGTTGATATTAGTTGCTCCCTTACTGATGAGCTCTTGACTGTCTTTGAATGTTTTGGTTTAACTCAGCATGTTGACTTTCCCACACATAATCATAGTCATATACTTGACTTGCTTTGCTCTACTGGTACAAAAATTGTATTGGGTTCTGATGTAGGTTTTACTGACCACAAGTTGATTGAGTGTTGTCTCAGTGTGCCTTCTTCTAAACTTCCTCTGCGTTCTACTGTCTCTTTCCGTAATCTTTCTTCTATTGATGTGCATTCTTTCTCTGCCTCTCTCCTTTTTGTAAATTTTCTGAGGTTTCCTCTCCTGATGATACAGTTGCTATTTACAATAATACTAGATCTAACACACTTAACACTTTCGCTCCCCTTAAAACTAGACAGGTCTCCGCAAATCGCGCCTCTCCTTGGTTCACCTCTGAGCTTAGGGCCATGAAGGCCAAGGGAAGGCGGCTAGAGCGCCTTTATAAGAAAACTGGCCTTACTATTCATCTTTCACTCTTCTCTGAACACATCACAAAGTATAAGGATGCTCTTAATGCTGCTCTATCCTCCTACTATGCCAACATCATTAAGAGTGGCAATCATAGACCCAAAACTCTGTTTAATACAATAAATAAACTTCTTCAGCCTCCTTCCTCAACCGCTCCCAGGTCCCCTGCTCAGTGTCAGGCTTTTTTGGATTTTTTCAAGGATAAAATTGACAGTATTTACCAACACTTTCATTCTGAAATTCATTCTTCTGTCCCGCTAGTAGCTCTCTCATAATGCTGACTGCTGTCTCTCTGCTTTCTCTCCTGTTGATTCTTCTAAAGTATCAGAAATTATGACTAAGTCCTCCTCCTCATGTCTGTTGGACCCTGCACCCACTGCACTTCTTAAATCTTGTGTATCTGCTATCTCCCCTTATATTGCTCATTTGATTAATCAGTGTTTTGCTTTAGGCACTGTTCCCATCTCCCTCAAAATTGCTTCAGTTACACCAATACTAAAGAAACCTGGTCTAGATTCTCTTTCACTGTCCAATTACAGACCCATTTCAAATCTCCCTTTCCTAGCTAAAGTAATGGAGAGAGTTGTAGCCTCTCAGCTTCATACTTTCCTTGCTCACAATGATCTCTATGAACCCTTTCAGTCAGGCTTTCACAATATGCATAGCACTGAATCTGCTCTCTTAAGAGTTGTTAATGACCTCCTGCTCTCAACTGATGCTGGTCATCTCAATGTCCTTGTTCTCTTGGGCCTCACAGCTGCCTTTGGCACCATACATCATGACTCATTTCCAGACTATCTTCTTTTGGTATTACTGGCTTAGCTTTATCCTGGTTTCAGTCATATCTAGCAAACAGGCAACAGTTTATTTCTATTGTTCATAAATCATCCACTGCTACTGTTGCTCAAGGTGTGCCTCAGGGTTCTGTCCTTGGTCCCCTTCTTCTTATATGTTTCTCCTATAGGCCAGATCATTCGTAAGCATGGCCTTAACTTTCATTGTTATGCTGATGATATTCAAATCTACATCACTATCACCCCTTCCATAGCCTCTGTTCAGCTGCTAAGGACTTGCATCACTGACCTTAAGCAATGGCTGCATAAGAACTGCCTTAAACTTAGGTGGGGTTTACATTAGACCGCATCAGCGTATCATCAGATTAACGTTTTTAAAACGATTAGTGTGCACACAGCAACACCAATACACAATTCGCGTGCACACAGCAACACCAATACACGGATACGCTCGGCTCCGCAGACATCCTGCGCTCCAAATCACTCCGCCCTGAACAGCGAGTGCCCTCTCGAGGGTGCGCACTCCGGCCCTGCGCAGCTCACAGAGCGCGCGAGTTAAGTGCACAAGCAGTGATTCGGGACTGAGCCGCTGTGTGTGTGTGTGATCCCAGCGCATATCACTTACCACTTGCAAGTGGAAGGATGGCAAGCCTAAAGACAATCATAACTACACAATGGGCAGTATTTGCATCAGTATTTGCAGTATTTTCATACTTTTATACTCTTTAATGAAAGGTGATACAAGGCGGAAGTCCGCGCCGTTTTTCAGCAGTTGCGTCACATGACCAACGCCAGCGAATCAAGAAGGTGGATGTCACAGTGACGTTGTCCAATGACGACGCCAGCTAGAGCTCAGCACAGCATATCCGCGTATCTCAATGTTTACACAGCACCGGACCAGACACGATCTGGATTGAATACGTGGACGCTGGCGGATTCCCGTTTCCCGGCGTTTCCAGGCGTTTTAATGTAAACGGACAGTGCGTACGCAAAAAAAAAATGAGACAGATACGGTCTAATGTAAACTTGTCCTTAATGCTGGCAAAACGGAGGTTCTATTAGTAGGTACCAAAAGACAGGTTCAGAATTTCTCCAGTTTTACTATTGATGTTGAGTCTATTCATCCTTCCCAAGTTATAAAAAACCTTGGAGTTACCTTTGACTCCACCCTTACGTTTGAACCTCATAAACTAATTACTAAGAATGCTTTCCTTCACCTCCACAATATTGCACGTCTCCGCCCTTTTCTCTTGGAAACTGATGCCAATATGTTGGTCAATGCATTTATTTTTTCTCATCTTGACTACTGCAATTCTCTCTTTTATGGTCTCCCTGCCACATTGCTCAATCGCCTGCAGTACATCCAAAACTCAGCAGCAAGAGTCCTCATACTCACCAAGCGCACTGCTCACATCACTCCTGTTTTACAGCAACTGCATTGGTTGCCAGTTATCTCTCGGATCAAATACAAAATCTTGCTTTTAACCTATAAAGCTCTTCATGGTTTCGCTCCTTCCTATCTCTGTGAGCTAATTCATTTGTACTGTCCCTCCCGCTCCCTCAGATCTTCTGTCTGTGGACTTCTGACTGTTCCATGTTTTAAACTGGCATCTATGGGTGGCAGATCATTCAGTGTTGCTGCTCCTAAACTTTGGAACTTGTTACCAAATCACTTCGTGACTGTTCCACTCTCTCTTCCTTCAAAGCTAACTTGAAAACTTTTCTCTTTACCTCACACTATTCTTCCTAGTTTTTTTTTTTTGGTGGTAACTCTTGTGTAAAGCATCCTTGGGTTTGTGAAAGGCGCTATATAAATTGAAATTATTATTATTATTATTATTATTATTATTATTATATGCACATGAGTATGAAGACAAAGATTTATAAACATTTTTAGAAATTTTTGTTTGGTTGACCTAGCAGTAAATTTACACATTTATTTACATGCAATTTACACAAATTTACTGACAAATCACACCCAATAGTAGTTTACATCATTAATAAATAAATTATATATTGTCCTTTTCCATAGGTTCATGAAGAAAAACCAACATGTCCAATCAGGGTTTGTTGAAACAGCGAACTAACATGGTGAAACAAACATGGTGAAAAACAAACAAAATTACAGGTGCAGTGTAGTTTTTGAGAAGCAGCCACACACAGTGGATGAGATTATCATCCACTTTATCCATTTTGAACAAAGTTGCAAGTTATTTCATTTAGTCATAAACTCAGTATAACTTAAATGCTATTCTGTGAAAATTACTGAGTGTTAACGAGTTAATATTTTAAAACTAAAGTGAGTGGTGGGTTTGTGCTGGCTCATTGCTCGTTTTTTTTTTTTTTAACCTTTTTAAAATTTTGCCTGGAATCTATTCAAGTGCCACTTTAATATAATTTTCTACAAGTACTGAGTTAAATTTCATCATTTTGAGTAAGATAATATAAGTATATTTGTTTTCCAGAATTTAGATGATGTTACAGAAGAAAAAAAAACCATGCTGTGTGAAAAGCTTTAAATTATTATTATTATTATTTTAATTGTGGTATTTTAATGATCATGCATTTTTATGAGTGTATTTTGTTCAAATTTTTATGCTTTTATTATTCATTTAAAAACTCATGTGTTTTCATGCCAATATTATAATTATAGACTTTTGTAGCATAAGGACCTGATATGGAATTATGTGGTAAGCAAAAAAAGTGTTAAGAAAATGTTTCATACTTTAGATTCTTCAAAATAGCCAGTGTTTACCTTGATGACGCTTTGCACACTATTGGCATTATCTTAACCAGCTTCATGAGGTAGTCACCTGGAATGCTTTTCAATTAACAGGTGCCTCGTCAAAAGTTAATTAGTGCAATTTCTTGCCTTTTTAATGTGTTTGAGATCAAACAGTTAATAGTACATAATAAACATACAGTAAATAGCCCTATTCCACAACTGTAGTAATCCATATTATGTCAAGAAGTACTCAACTAAGTAAAGAGAAATGACATCCATCATTACTAAGACATGAAGTGTCTTTTAATTACTACAAATAAAGAAAAACCATTGAATTAGAAGGTGTGTCCAAACTTTTGACTGGTACTGTATACACACACACACACACACACACACACACACACACACACACAGTATCAGTCAAAAGTTTGGACACACTTACCCATGCCGAGTAATGAATAGTTGTAATTATGCACTGTTTCCAAATTGTATACTGTGAATATGTCAAAAAATATATATTTTTATTCTTAATGTATTATGGCCTGAGCTTTTTTTTTTAAATTGCATTTTAATTTAATTGGCTTTATTTTTTTATTCATCTTTGCTTTTTTAACTAACTAAGCAGTATTTTCCAATGAATTGTTTGTTTTTAAAGCATGATGCTTAGAAATAAATTTTTCCCCCCCAAACAGTCATTGATGTCCTCATTATCAGACATGATTAAGGTTTAACTCATTAAGGTTTAATCACTGCTGATTGGCTGTGTGTAAAATACAAGATGGAAGTTTTAAAGCTAGACGGCCTTCTGATTTCATAAAATTGGTGAAATTTAGTTCCCTCTGAAATTTGGTCATTGTGATATGTTTATTTCTACAATATCTAAAAAACAAGGCTATTCTGTGGCTGGGAAGTTATTTAATTTGAGAGGAGCAAATTATGTGCATGAAATCGCTTGCTTTGCGCAGTCAAGCAGACAGAGGAAGTCTATTGTGTGCATTTGCAGGTTTACCTGCTTCTTCTTCCTTTCCTTCTTCTTTTGGGTTTTACCGCAGCTGGCATCCAGTGTTGCATTCCTGCCATCTACAGGTTTACCTTGACCGTGCACTGACAGTTACATCATTCTGTCGCTAAATGAACAGCTGATCACACCGAGGTGCTCACTGACACCGATATTTATTAGTTTGGTCCTGCGTTTCCTTTCTTTTGCAACATATCTTTTCTTCTCACTTTCCGTTACTGTTGTCAGTCTTTCACATTTCATTTGCACACTCATGTCCGCCATTGTTCTCTCCTGTTTCAAATTTGTATCCCACAATGCCTTGTGCGAACAGGGAAAGCCCACCATGTGATGCATAACGTTGTATTTTGAATTGGGTCATGATGAAGCAAGAAAAAAATAGCAGAGAATTTACGGCCACATGGCCCTAAATTCATTAATTGTTCGATTTTTAAAAAATCTTATAAAATTGGAAGTCTGTGATTTGAATTCAGTAGCTTTCGGTTCGTGAAACAAAAATAATTGGATGTCAGGGAAAATTATTTTTATGACCGAAACTTGAAAAATCTGAACGGTAGTCTACTTTTAAATGGAAGTCTGGAAATGAATTTGTTTGTTTTCATAATGATTGGTTCCTTTGTGTCATTAGACATTTTGCACAATGGGGCAAAAAGAGACAGTGTAGAGTGATAATAATAATAATAATAATAATAATAATAATAATGATCATAAACATTTCAAACATTTTAAAGTATATTTTAACCTTCGTCTTCATTAGCATTATGACATGAAGAGTTCACTCTTATTTTTTCTTCAGCTTCAACATGTGAAATGATGAAAGCCAGAGGTCAGTAATTATGCCCAAGGTTTTGGGGAAAGTCTCTGGAGCTAATGGAATACTGTGCTCCCACCTTTACTGCAATAACCATAATTATTTTTTTCGTGGTCCGGTTTCCATCAAATCCTGCGCTCTGATTGGCTGGCGAGCGGGTCCATATCCTATGATGCGGACCCCAGTTACAGACCCTGGATAGGGACCTCTGGCAACTTGCTTATTTACAACGACAACAGATATAGTAGCAATTTTTGTCAACATTTATTTTCACATTTCTCAGGAGAATAGCATTAATTTTACATCGTGGATAGTGATAATGACAGTGTTCACAGCAAATGCGAGTTTTACTACCCTGAGGAAGATGAAATAAAAGAAAACATTTCAGGAGAAAGCTAAAAACCTGTAACTGTTGCTAACGCCGAGCGAAAACATGGTTGAATCCTGAATGACTCAATTTTGTATAAATAGGGGACTACATAGGCGGCAAAATGTAGTTTTTTTTTTCATGCCATGGAAGTGCACTTGTATACTGAGGAGGAAGCCATTTGCATTACAGCTGTGAATGAGGATTCAAAATGGCAGCTCGGCTCGGTTTTCCCTTTCAGGCGCTCTCATTTTCTGTTAGAATTTGGGAGAGAAAAAAATTAATATATTATTTACCAGCTTAAGGTCGGTCCGTACGGTGAAATACCATAACCTCGGTCACGGTATTTCACGATATGGACCTCCCAGCTGGTAAATAACATGTGTCTTATCACCTCCCAAACAATCAGATAAACAGAGGTTTCTGCTAACCAAATAGTGTAATATACAAAAAGCTAAATAAAAGCTATATAAAACTATGATATCAACCTGTAATAGCTAGAGTGGAGGCCAAAAGATTACATGCACATAGGCTAAAGATATTCAATCTCAGTTTTTCCACATTCATGTTATTTCTTTTTCCAATTCAGTAAGAACATCTATTTATGATTTGGGGAAAAAAAATCATTATTCTACTTCTGTTTTATTTTGAATAATATCCACTAAAAGAGTAATGTGTATGAAAAGAATGTGTCATTATTGCACAGCATCTGGGTTTGTGTTCATCAAGAAGAAAGAAGTCATTCACTTGTGTAAATCATCTTATTCACTTCTTAAGTCATTTGCTAATTAAACCACACAATGCTGAGGAATAGAAGAATCACGTCATGTATGGACCTGCTATTGTCTAATCTTTGGTCAGGTTCTCTTCCAGCAAATAAATGTGAAGATGATTAATTTAACTTACGGTACTACAATAATTAAGTAATACAAGAGTAGAAAAATATATTTAGTCCTAGTTATTGTTTAACTGGGACCAGGATTATCACAGGGACAGCAGAAATGTGTTCACTCTGTACAGGTGATTAGTACAGTAAATATATGCGAGTTCAGGTTTAGGTTTTTCTGCTTGAGATGAAACATACAGTTCAGGAGTAATACTTTAAAGGAGCTGCAGTGACAGGAATCCCAGTGACTCTGTACTGTACAGTGAAGCCACAGTCTGCTGGATGGAAGTTTTACTGGAGCACATCAACACAGAGCTCTGAGACTGAAACAGAATCAGGCCACTATGTCATCAGACCAGTTCATGTCTCTGATGGAGGTCAGTACAGGTGCAGAGCTGGAAGAGGAAACCCAGTCTACTACACACACTACAGTGATGCACTCTGGGTAAAGGTTACTGGTGAGTATGTGAGTGCACTGGACAGAAAATGTTAACAGTAGAGCTGGGTAGTAACACATGGTAAGTTATATTTACACAGCGACCTATAGGGACCAAATTTTCCCCAGTATTTCCCCAACTTGCATGTGAATGAGTGAAGAGGAAGAGAAGTTTTGCACTTCTACAGACCCCTTTCACTGACGTCACCCGAAACCAGAAGTAAACAGACCCTGCGCCATATTGGAAGACCAACAAACTCGTGATTAGGGGGAAATAACGGCAGCGGTATGTGAACCCACGAGAATAAAGTGGAGTGGCAAACGACTTAAACAAATCTGAGCTGTTTTATTTATGATTTATTGGCCCAACAGTAGACTTGAAAGAAACCTGTGTGAGACTTGGCAAAAAACTGTGGATATAATGGATAAGTCTGTGCATGATCTGCGGACACTTTGAGGTAAGCAAACGCAAGAAATTCAGATTTAAAACATGCTAAATTGGCCCCAAGTTGATAACTGTATGAGGAGCAAGCCTCCCAGACTTCTACAATTTAATAATAATAATAATTTAGGATGGTTTGGGGCTTGCTTGCTGCCAGGTTGGTTGTTGAGTAGCCTGACTTTTTTTTTTTTTTTCCTTGCGTGTGGTATCATTGTTAACGCGAGGTTGTTTTTTGAACATGCCAATGTGGACACGATTTCCCCTGATGAGTTATGACTTCAGACGCAATGCGTGTGTGGAGGTGTGGAGTCCGCGTGATATGTGTGTAAGATAGGCTTCTCATGTGTTTGGAGATCCGCGCTCCGAGACAAGCGCAAGGCTTCTCATGTGTTTGGAGATCCGCGCTCCGAGACAAGCACAAGCGCCCCAAGGGAAAAAAAGGGACCCCCCGAAAATATCGGCATAGTTCGAACACTGAGTGTAGGCACTGGGTGTAAACAACAAATAGTTTACAATGTCTGGGTAGCAAACAGATGGCAGAATTGGTGTCAGGTCCTCCTTATGTTTCCATTCTCCCTTGCCGCGAGTCTTATCATATGGGTCAAACCCATCAATCACAGCCAGTTTCTCCACATACCGTGCCCTTTCTGCAGCTGGTAATGTACTCACATAACCAGAATTATCATCCATCGTGTCACTTTACTCTCGCTCGTACTTTGTTTTATATTGTGAGTGCATGTACTTGGTCTTCCAATATGGCGCCTAACAAAATCTCGCGGCGCGGTGACGTCATGTGAAATGGGTCTATACTGAACCAATGAGAGATTGGAGAGCTATTGCGAGGTTATGAATTGATAGTGTGTATGTGTGTGTTATGAGTGAAAAAAATGTCTGTTTTTGTGATTTACCCCGATACAGTGCAGCACTTCAAACAGAAATGTACTTTTTACTCAGGAAATTATTTGACATTTCTAGTGTCTTTTATGCTCTATTTATAGGTTAATCTATTATCCTCCTTACAACACATTGCAATTGTCAAATTTTTAATCAAATGTAAATTTCAATATAATATTCACACACATTGAAATATAATATTATTCTACTTATTATCAGGTAAATCACATCCAGTGTCTCTGATCATCAGTCCCAGCAGAATTCAACACTTCACTGCTGACTCTCTCTCATGCCCCTTTTCCACCAAAGCAGTTCCAGGGCTGGTTCGGGGCCAGTGCTTAGTTTGGAACCGGGTTTTCTGTTTCCACTGACAAAGAACTGGCTCTGGGGCCAGAAAAAACGGTTCCAGGCTAGCACCAACTCTCTGCTGGGCCAGAGGAAAGAACCGCTTGCGTCAGCGGGGGGGCGGAGTTGTTAAGACCAACAACAATCACAAGACTGTGAAAGGTCGCTATTTTTAAGTGCCGAGAAGCAGCAGCTGTACAAACGCGAAGTCATCCATTATTGTTGTTGTTGCTTCGATATTCGCGCCAAGGTTTATGCAAACGCAGCGACGTAACTGACGTATACAGAGACGTAATGACGTGGCTCCCCTTAGCACCACGAGTTATGGAAAAGCAAACTGGTTCTCAGCTGGCTCGCAAGTTGAACGAGTTGTGAACCAGCACCAGCCCCGAACCAGCCCTGGAACTGATTTGGTGGAAAAGGGGCATCACTGAGCTGTGAGGACCAGAGTGACTCTACTGGATGGACAGTGAGACAATACACACACAATGAGACACTGTTCAATTGTTCATCATATTCAGGATCTACATGTAACATCAGCTTCCTCTCTACATCACACACTGGAGTTTACTAGTGTCAGTCTGAATCTGGAGGACACAGTGATCCTGTCAACATCACAGTGCACTGTGAGTCTTTTTATCAGCGTATCAATAAACACTAAATGTTTATTGTTGAATCACTGTGAAACTGCAATATAAAAATAAAACGTTATGTTGTTTGACTTATTAACACAATTATCATACACAACACAAACAAGCTCAATTTCTCATTAACTGACCACAACGAACAATTAGTGATTAGCTTAATGCTAATGTTACATTGAAAAAGCCATTGACAGGCTAGCGCATTAGCATCGCTCCATTTTTAAAGTTTTCCCACATCAAATCTGAGCTGTTTCTGAAACTTTAACAGGTGAGTTCAACACAAAACCAACCAACATTCACAGACACATGCATTCCAGGCTTCAGCTGAGCAGTGGCAGCTCCTGAATTTTTTTTCAGGGGGGGCAATTTTCCCCCGTTATGTCTACGGACCGTAAATGTCCACAGGACTGAAGTAAATTGACCTAGGTAGCAAATCAATTGACCGAACTTGTTTTTGCCTGGTAAATTCAGATATCGGCGGCACGGTGGTGTAGTGGTTAGCGCTGTCGCCTCACAGCAAGAAGGTCCTGGGTTCGAGCCCCGGGGCCGGCGAGGGCCTTTCTGTGCGGAGTTTGCATGTTCTCCCCGTGTCCGCGTGGGTTTCCTCCGGGTGCTCCGGTTTCCCCCACAGTCCAAAGACATGCAGGTTAGGTTAAATGGTGACTCTAAATTGACCGTAGGTGTGAATGTGAGTGTGAATGGTTGTCTGTGTCTATGTGTCAGCCCTGTGATGACCTGGCGACTTGTCCAGGGTGTACCCCGCCTTTCGCCCGTAGTCAGCTGGGATAGGCTCCAGCTTGCCTGCGACCCTGTAGAAGGATAAAGCGGCTAGAGATAATGAATGAATGAATGAATGAATGAATGAATTCAGATATCAATATAGACAATATCTCTTCTCTCCACTAGGTGGCAACACTAAACAAAGTTAAAGGTGGCAAACTAAGGTAGCCTAGTAAACTAGACCCACCCGCCTAGCGCCAAAAATATTTTTGCCTACGAGTGGCAAATATTCACATTTAGTCTGGCTTGCCAGGCTAAAACTAAGGAAGATTCACTGTGAAGCCTTCAAAGCAAAACATTTGGCATCACAAATCAATTAATATTACATTACTCATTTATTTTCTCATATTATTCCAGTATTCTATAATAAGTAGACACAAATTCTCAATTATAAACATATTCTAATTTCTTCAATTCTAAAGAATGCAATTAAAGTGGCAGGATATAAATCCAAAACAAGTGTTTATTTAAGTTTTGAAAAAGATGAAGAAAAGCATAACCATCAAACAAACATGTGCAGCTTAATTGTGTTTTTTTTATATGGAATTGCACCATTTTAACAACAAATAATTCTAAATAAATTCTGCAGTTTTTTTCCCAAGAATTCCTCCATGAGAAAGCCATGCCTTAAAAGGAAATTTAAAGTATTACAAGCATGTCAATGAACACAAAAGGCTTTAGTTATTTAGCTACATACACACAAGGTTTTGTAGTCAGTGCAACTTGGCTTAACAAGTTGGAAAAAAGGTAAGGTGCTGCTGGCTCCAATGAACACATACTGTACAATATATAAAAACTGAAAATATGCTTAATTTACACCAAGTCAGAGAGAACTTGAGGCGACTGAAATATTCCAAGCATGGCAATGTTAAACTGCCATTGGTAAAACACACACAAAAACAACTTTTGCCTAGTAAATTCAAATATCAGATATCACTGTACCGTCTGTTGTGCTACTTCCAGGGTGGAAGAGAACGCAAGGGTAGCAAAAAGAGCATTGACTACATCACAGCCAGCTAGCCAAGTTTTCCGGTGGTACCAGTTCTTGTTAAAACCTCTTGAGTAGGTCTTCTCCCCCTTCCTAGACACTTGCTTGATGTTTAAATTCGGTCTAGGAGGTCCTAGCTGTTTGATTGCCATTTTCTCCTCATTGGTACGACGACTAAAGGGAACTTCTTTCAGAGACGCTATCGTATTGTTGCACTCAACACTCGCCATCTTCTTCATAGAATGTTCACACATTTCCCGCGCAAGTTGCGTTTTCCAGCCCAAAATTATGTTCAAAGCCCGCCAAAATGCACCTAAAACCCCCCAATCTGGCAACACTTGCGTGGCGCAACAGGCGTATGACGTAAGCACGCTGCTTGTGCGAGCACATAAAACCCAATAGAAAATGCATTGGGAGCATGATTTTCGAAAAAAACGTACGTACCATTACTGTCAATGGGAGATTTGGGGGCAAATCTGAACCTGACAGAAATCGCCCCAAAAGGGCGTGGCTACACCAGGCGCGACCTTAGCCTGATTGGACAATGACATTACTGTTGTCGTGGTAGTAGGAGTAGATAAAAAAAAAAAATCTCCCTTCCTGTTTGGGAGTGCATCGCCCAAATCGCCCCTATTAACGAGCTGCCAGTGCAGCTGAGAAAATGAAGGAGTAAAAAACCAACAACAGCAGCTTCACTCCAAGCCCGCTGCCCGTGAAAAGGAACCAATCAGCGAGTCGAAAGAGACTTACAGCACGGCACAAGCCCCGCCCTCCCTTAAAGGGGCAGCACAACTATTACTGAGTGTTCCGACTGATTCACAAATCACAACAAAGGAAGGAGGACAAGGACAGAGATTGAAGAACTTATTTACTCAAAGAAAATATAAATATTTACAAAATGAATGTATGTAGTGGTGTGCGCTGTCGCCTCACAGCAAGAAGGTCCGGGTTCGAGCCCCGTGGCCAGCGAGGGCCTTTCTGTGCGAAGTTTGCATGTTCTCCCCGTGTCCATGTGGGTTTCCTCCGGGTGCTCCGGTTTCCCCCACAGTCCAAAGACATGCCGGTTAGGTTAACTGGTGACTCTAAATTGACCGTAGGTATGAATGTGAGTGTGAATGATTGTCTGTGTCTATGCGTCAACCCTGTGATGACCTGGCGACTTGCAGGGTGTACCCCGCCTTTCGCCTGTAGTCAGCTGGGATAGGCTCCAGCTTGCCTGCGACCCTGTAGAAGGATAAAGCAGCTAGAGATAATGAGATGAGATGAATGGTGTGAGTAAGGTAATTAATCAGTAGACAGTGCAGGCATGTGATGATAGTGTAGCATGGAAACACCACCATCACCATACACACCCCACCACACACACAGTGACGTCACCGTTCAAAAGGATCCAGCTGTTGGGGGTGGAGCCTAGCTGTGTTTACCTTTCTGGATTTTAATATTTGGAAGTGGTATATTTAAAGCCATTACACACAGCAAGTTATTGCTTCTTGGTCTTTTGGCTAAAATCAAGTGTAATATTTGTTTTTATCAGTTCAATATCTGCTGTAGTCTTTAAATGAGGAAATTATATTAAACAGATTTTTAGAACAGAAAGCTGGAATAGGAGCTTGCTTCACACATCAATCTGGTATTGCAGTATCTCCAGGAATAGTGCCCCTGTTTAAAAAAAAAAAACACCTTGTTTTCTATAATAGATCAGTTTGATGTGCTCTTCAAATAAGGATGGTAAATGGATGTTTTACAGCAGGGAGCTAGAATAAGGGCTTGCTTCTTCTATTTCCTGCATCCACGTGGCATCTCATCACATCACTTCTGTAGAGGACGGCCCTATGTGGACAGTTGAAAGTCATACTTGGAGGACGCTCTGGACACTTACAGTAATGCTTTTATGGCTGAGAACTGCAGTTGACTTGCTAACTTTAGGACTGCAGTTGTCATGAACAGTTTTACACTCAAGTTTCCATCAGTGAAGAGTTTATAACATCAACGAAACTGACTTCATGTTAAAACTGTTAATGTTATAGTCGTGTTGTCTGTTGTTGCCCAAATGAGGATGGGTTCCCTTTTGAGTCTGATTTCTCTCAAGGTTTCTTCCTCATGTCGTCTGAGGGAGTTTTTCCTTGCCACCGTCGCCACAGGCTTGCTCATTGGGGATAGATTAGGGATAAAATTAGCTCATGTTTTGAGTCGTTCAAATTCTGTAAAGCTGCTTTGCGACAATGTTTATTGTTAAAAGCGCTATATAAATAAACTTGACTTGAAACTTGACATTATAGTCGTGCTAGAAACAGTTACTTTGTTCAAAAAGTAAAGAAAAAATTTTTTTTTTCTTTGCTTGGCCTGACTTTTCCCCATTTCATGGTTTTCTCTTTGCTTAACAAGCAACTGGACCATGAGTCTGCAGTAATTCTTTCTCCTACTCTTTCATTAGACAGATCACACAACACTCAACTGTTCCTTTTCAAAATTCAACACCCCCACCCCTTTCTTTATTTTATTTATTTATCAAGAACGCTCGTTGGCCAGATATTTCTCTGCCTGTTTGCAATGGCTAACAAAGCTGTAAAAGTGCAAGAGACTGGCCCAGGCCACCTTACCCTATACCAGCTTTCTGGACCTCCAATAGAGTGCTTTCACCAACATCACCAAAACACGAAAGTTTCAGAGACACTGATTTCTGTAAATAAACAATGCTTGCACTTCATGCAAAAAAAAAAAAATCTCAATTTTTGTAATGGCATTGGCTAAAGAGACTTGCAATAAGAAGACAGAAGCTGCTAGAAAATATGTAGAAGGCCCAGCGTAAGAGCCTGCTATCTGAAGAAACTGCAGTTAATCGATGGCCTGGAACCATATGAAATAGGAGAGGAACTGAGTGAAGACAGTGCATTGCTGCCGGCTGTGACACACCCAGACATCATCAACTAATTAATTTTTTCTCCAAGTCCTGCTGAGGATCTGAAATGTTTCAAGGGACTACAAGCCTATAACCAGATGTGCTGTGGGTGGGTCAGGGAACGAAAAGCACGGAAATTTAGTGAAAATGTCTGGTGAAAGCAAAGGTGTGTACTGTGTATGTAACCAGGATAACGAAACTGTAACAAAAATAAATTATTTCAAGGTCTAGGGGTCACCACACTTAAGGGATGCCCTGGTTTGGGGGTAAAGATTATGTTATTTAAATGCAATGACTGACACTCAGTAACTAATAAATTTTTGACTGTAAAAAAAAAAAAAATCACTTCAGTTTCTTTCTTTTCAATTATTATTGCACAGTTCACCTTTCTCAGTTCACAAATTCACATTTGTTTCTTTCATTTGGAACTTCAAATTCCCCAAAACAATAAAATAAATAAATAAATAAATAAAATTCCGGCCAGTAAAATGAATATAGCTGCAGTTATAAGTTTTGTCTGGTTGTGCACAACCCCCCCCCGGGTATCTCTAAACCAAATGTTTATTTGCAGTCTCTGTCGCTCCCACGCGATGGCCGGATCCCACCAGCACAGCACAAGCCGAGATGAAGTCCTGACTCGAGTCTTGAGTCCAGTCCGATGTCCACCGATCACACTCTCTCCTTCTCTTCTCAGCAGGCTAGCAGCGGACTACTGCTCCTCTTCCCGGTCACACACACACCGCGGTTCACAAAACACCAGACCATTTCCAAAAGAATAATTGTTCAGACACTCCTTATACCGTTCCCAGGTGTAAAATAATACTTTTCTGTCTCTTTTTGTACGGAGCACATGCTGCATGCTCCCTCAAAAAAAAAAAAAAAACAGAAACAAAAATGCATGGCACGGGCGCCACCTATGGGCCATTCTGTAGGGCACTTGGCAACTGCTGCAAAGTGGATGAAAGAACAGTGACATCCTTGTCAGATATTTATCTAGTGGCCTACATTCATGAGGTTCACCATCATAGCAGTCTGAGCTTGCATCATTGCTGTAAGAGCCTGCAACATTGATTTGCTATCTGCTGCTCTGGAGTACAAGATGGCGGCACGTCAGGACGCAGCAGCTTACAGCTCTCCTTTCAAGTGCACGTTTTTGTATTTTTTGTGTGTTATAACTGTTTGTTTCGCGTCACCTACGGACTTCAACACAAGATACACCCATATGGATCTGATAGACATCGGCATTCGGCAAGAAATGATCATTTCAAACGACTTTCATCGCGCTTACAACATTCCGGAGGAGATAGCGAGGGCACCGGGGTCTCCGTGGATTGTTATCGGGTCTGGCAGACGAAGAAGGCGGAGGCGTGAGAGGAAGCAAAAATGGGGATGCAGAGCGGGCCTGCTGAACAAGCTCAGGAAACAGCCATTCAAACCTCCGCTACCAAGCCTCTATCTTTCCAATGCTAGATCCCTGGTACACAAAACGGACGACTTGGAATTACAGCTTGCTGGTAACCGCTACATTCGTGAATGCTGTGCAATCATTATAACGGAGACATGGCTACAACCGCTAATCCCCGACGCTTCGGTGCAGCTAGCAGGCCGCATGCTACACAGATGGGACAGGAATAGTGACTCCGGGAAAAACAGAGGAGGGGGGCTCTGCGTTTACGTGAATGAAGGTTGGTGCAACAACAGTACAGTCTTAGACAAGCATTGTTCTCCTGACCTAGAGTTCATGTCTGTAAGATGCAGACCCTTCTTTCTGCCGAGGGAGCTAGCAGCTGTTATCATCACTGCAGTCTACATACCACCGGACGCTAACGTCAAAACCGCTCTCTCTCTGCTCGCAAACAACATTAACAACCACCAGCGAGCCTACCCAAATGGCGCGCACATCATTGCAGGAGACTTCAATAAGGCAAACCTCAAAACGGTGTTGCCTAAATTTTACCAACATGTGACGTGTGCAACGAGGGGAGTAAATAATCTGGACCATGTTTATTCCAACCTTAAACATGCCTACAGAGCTATTCCCCTCCCCCAGCTCAGACAATCTGACCATCTCTCCCTGTTCCTACCCCCCGCATACACCCCCCTCAGCCGGCAATCAAAGCCACAAAGACAGACAATTACCACCTGGCCTGACGACGCCCTCCCCCGACTCCAGGACTGCTTTGAACGAACACAGTGGGAAGTTTTCCATCACGAGGACCTGGCCACATACACGGATGCAGTGCTAGCTTACATCAAGCACTGCATTGACACGGTCACCGTGGTAAAGACCATTCGGGTGTTCCCGAATGAGAAACCATGGATGACTGGCCAGGTCCGTGCACTCCTACGTGCCCGGGATGCAGCCTTCAGATCCGGCGACCGAGTGCTATACAGTAGGACTCGGGCCGACCTGAAGAAAGGCATCAGCGCAGCCAAAGCGGACCACAGGGGAAGGATTGAGGAGCAGCTGACAAGCCCCAGGCAGCTGTGGCAGGGCATTCAGGCAATAACAAACTACAGGGGCTGTGCTGTGTCAGCCGGGGACTCAGATGCTGCACTTGCGGAGGAGCTGAACAGCTTCTTCACCCGCTTTGAAGCTCAGGCGCAGCACACAGCCAAACCACCCCCTGGACCATCTCCCCAGCTCCCACTACAGCTCACACCTCCCCCCAGCACTTCACCCCAACCCCCACTTCAACCAACAGCAATCACTGGCACTCCCCCACTCATTCTGAAGGTTGAGCCTGAGGATGTGAGACGGGTGCTCCGGGATGTAAACCCCAGGAAGGCAACTGGCCCAGATGGCGTACCAGGGAAGGTGCTCAAGGCCTGTGCTGACCAACTTGCACAGGTCTTCATGGACATCTTCAACAGGTCACTGGAACAAGCCATCGTCCTGACCTGCTTGAAGTCTGCCACCATCATCCCGGTCCCCAAAAAGTCACCCACAGCCAGCCTCAACAACTACCGCCCCGTAGCACTCACCCCTGTCATAACGAAGTGCTTTGAGAAACTGGTCTTGCACCACATAAAAACCTGTCTTCCCCCCACCCTGGATCCCCACCAGTTTGCATACAGGCCTAACAGATCGACTGAGGATGCAATAGCCACTGCTCTCCACTCTGTGCTGAGCCATCTGGAGAGACAAGGGAGCTATGTCAGAATGCTCTTCATCGACTACAGCTCAGCTCTCAACACCATAATACCGGACATCCTGATCCCCAAGCTAACCAGCCTGGGACTCCCATCATCCACCTGCTCCTGGATTAAAGACTTTTTAATCAACTGACCCCAACAGGTGAAGCTGGGCCGTCACCTTTCATCTGCCCGCACCCTCAGCACTGGCTCACCACAGGGCTGCGTGCTGAGCCCACTCCTGTACTCGCTCTACACATACAACTGCAGCGCAATCCACCCAGAGAACATCATCGTCAAATTCGCTGACGACACAACAGTGGTGGGGATGATAACAGGGGGAATGAGGAGGCCTACAGAGATGAGGTCCTGAACCTGGAGAGGTGGTGTGCAACCAACAACTTAGCACTGAACATCTCTAAGACAAAGGAACTCATCCTGGACTTCCGGCGGAACAGCGCTACCCCTGCCCCCCTGTATATCAACGGCGAGTGTGTTGAGCGAGTGCAGACCTTCAAATTCCTGGGTGTCCACATCTCTGCTGACCTCTCCTGGTCAACCAACACGTCAGCCCTGGTCAAGAAGGCCCAGCAGTGGCTACACTACCTCAGAGTGCTCAAGAGGGAGCAACTGAGCACAAGCCTGCTGGTGACCTTCTACCGCTCCACCATAGAGAGTCTGCTGACCTACGCAGTGTCAGTGTGGCACTCTAGCTGCACAGTGGCTGACAGGAAGAGGCTGCAGAGGGTGACCAACACTGCACAAAGGATCATCGGCAGCCCTCTGCCTTCCTTAACTGACATCTACAACTCTAGATGTCTGAATAGAGCAAAAAACATCATAAGGGACATCACCCACCCTGGCTTCCATCTGTTCAACCTGCTACCCTCTGGTAGGCGATACAGGTCCATACTGGCCAGAACAAACAGACTCCGGGACAGCTTCTTTCCTAAAGCAGTCACCA